>NC_087200.1:203565032-203597146 GCF_015104395.2 Macrobrachium nipponense
TTCCTCTGGAAGAGAACCAGAAGTCTTTTCTAGTCTCTTGCACGATACAAAAGGTCTTGTAGAAGTCTGAAGTCCAGAAGCGGGATATCGCTTCCGAGGAGAAGAACTCTTGGAAGGCGATTCGCGCCTGAAGATTCCGCACGCCCGGAAAGTTCCGCTCGAGTGGAACGTTCCGAGCGCTTGGAAAGTTCCGCTTGTGTGGAAGGTTGGTTCCGCGTGTTTGGAAAGAGATTCCCGCTTGGAAAGTTCCGAGCGCCTGGAGGGCGATTCGCGCGTCTGGAAAGTTCCGCTTGTGTGGAAGGTTCCGAGCTCTTGGAAAGTTCCGCTTGTGTGGAAGGTTTCCGAGCTCTTGGAAAGTTCCCGCCGCGCGTCTGGAAGGTTGACTCATCCCCGTTTGGAAAGTTCCACTCGCCTGGAAAGTTCCGCGCATCTGGAAGGAGACTCGCGCCTGGAAAGTTCCACGCTTCTGGCAGGAGACTCGCACCTGGAACGTTCCGTTAGTGTGGAAGGTTCCGTGCGCCTGGATAGTTCGAACAACTGCTAGGTTCCTCGCGTTGGAAGGCGCCTCTTGCTCGGAAAGTTCCATGGAAGGATCCTTCTGTTTGCTATGTTCCACTTGTTTAGAAGGCTCCTCGCTCTTGGTCGTCTGTTTTCGCTTTGAAGGTGCCTTACGCCTAGAAAGTTCCTCGCGCCTGCTAAGTTCCTCTCTCTCGGAAAGTTCTTCCTGCCTGGAAAGGGCTTCTGTCCTATCTGGCGCTTCTCGCCAAGATGGTTCCTCTAGGTCTGAAGAAAACCACTCATCTATAGGAGCTTGTTGCTTGGGAGAAGGCGGAAACTTCTTTCAGGAAGCTCTGACACAATTCCGCGCTTCCTGGAAGAATGCGGAACAGGAGATCGTAACTCTGGTGCCTCTCGTTTGGAGGGAGGAACCTCTGAGCGCGCAGTGGACCTCTTGATAGGAAGGGAGTTATCCTTCCTACGAGAAGGTTTCTTGAGAGAACTCCAACTAATGAGGAGATCTGTTTCCTGCATTTTTAGTAGGATCTGAGTAGTGGTCGCATCCCGTCCTTGTTGGAAGAGGGGAGGGAGATCTGGAAGGCGTCTGAGACTCCCTTACAGCAATGGGAGTCAAAAAGGCTCTCTTGGCTCTCTTGATTACCGAAGGCGCTTCTTCTGGAAAGTGCTCGGGACTCGAGTCAAGAGCAGTCGCTTTCCAGCTCCTCTTCAAGGGGCGAGAAAGATCCGTGTCTTTCCACCCTCTTCTAGGTGAAGGCGACTCTGAAGACGAGAAGCACTCACGAAGGATGCTTTTCCTATAGCGATCCCTGGCAGTCTGAGGCGTAACAGAACCTGCCGAAGGGACGCCTGACCGGTGGGGAACCTCTACAACCTCCGTACGGCTTTCGACATTCCTTCTCCTCTGGGCCACGGAGCTTGGAAGAGGTCTAGACCTGGGAGCATTGTAGAGCCAATCAGACGCCCCCTCCACTACATCGGGACACTCACATCACTGTCCACTGTTACGTCACAACCACTCTTACCTTCTAATGCCGCCATTTTTTTTTTTTTTTTTTGACTTGCATTCTTTGAAGGGTAGCTTTCAGATCTGCAATTTCCGATGCTGAATCTGTAGGATTTGCAATGGGTGAAGGGCAGAAATAGAGGGAGAAGGATTAATCAATGTATGAGCAGGAGAAGCTAGAAAGCTAGGTACTACTATGAGATTCAGGGTCTCTGTAACACGGTTTTTTGGACTTTGCTCCTTGTCAAAGCATCGGATGTAGCTGAAAGTTGACATATGTATATTTTACAACCACACACAAATTTTGTCAGCATTATCAATAACCTAAACCCGATAGTTTTAATTTTATAGAGTAAAAATGATCTAGCCGACACCAATGGCCAATGATTACAAGCCAAGAGTCGAAAAACATTCATTACGTAAGCAAGGTAAACAAACACCTTTGACGAAATGTTGCCCCGCCCATCCACTAGACAGAAACTCCATTGGTTCTGAAACCCAAAGACTTTATGAATGGCGGAACGATACATAGATGTGGGTGGGGTATCAGTGCTAGCATAGTAATACTACTGTAGCAGTAGTGCCGCAACAGTATAGCAGTAATATACATGAATTAAACGTTTAGGCCAACTGCTGGGATCCTTGAGGATCATTTAGCACTTCTTACAACTACTAAAGAAATTAGTTTTTATAGCCAGAAGTTAAATTTTCTAATCCAACAATGCCCATGGTAGCCTTCAGTGTTATCCTGAATTATAACGAGGCAAAAGTGGGTGGAGCCTCATGGTTATCATTTTGACGTATATTGGTGAAGGTTTAAAGCCAATATACGGTACCGGCTATTTTTTTTCAGTAAATAGGTAGATAGCCAATAAATAATAATTGCTTGACATTGGATATAGCAGTTATCAAATCAAGCTTGTCTACTATGTTTTTGAAAATTACCAACTATTCCCTACATCTTGTCAATCTGATTGTGACCTATAAAGTAGACTGTAATTTCTTAGGAAACCTATTTTGGGAGTTAGACTAATAATCGAAGTGTTTTTGTATTTATTAACATATTTTGTTGGTTTGTTCATTATGACAATTATCAGTGGAGAGGTTTCAGAGTTCATAAAGGTGTGCTGCTTTGCTTGTATTTAAATTTGTTTTTCATTGTTGCCAGAGGTTTAGCCTTCGTTACGTATAGCCAATCATCCATCAAGAAAGAGGGAAGAATGCTGTCATAAGTTACGTAACGAGTGCATTCGAAACCTTTTCTCTGAGTAGTTGCCCGTCTTCAAAAAAAGTCACTTTTACATTATAAGTACCAAATTTATTCAACCTACGTAATGCAGAATGCAGTCAAAATTTATGTGTAGATATAATATGTATTCTGAATAAGCGTTATATTTATGAAATGCATAGATAAAAAGTTATTGCGAAAAAACCGTGTTACAGAGGCCCTGAATCTCATAGTAGTTCGCTAGACCTAGATCTACTACGGCTTTTGGAAGCCTTCCTCAGCCTATCCTTTTCTAGCCTTTTCATATAAGAAGTAAGATTCTTCCATTCTTCTGCACTTAAACTCTCACACTCTTTATAGGTGTTAGCAAAAGAACATTCATACTTTCTACAACGCCTGCATACAGTGTGAGGATCTACCGAAGTTTTCGGCATTCTCACCCTGCAGCCCTCATTCACACACCTCACAACAACACTCGAGTCAGACATTCTTAGAAAAATCCAAAATCAAGTTCAAGAAACAGTCCACGATAGCGTATGCCAATACAACGATCCAAGTGCGTCACCAAAGTCGGTCAAGAGATCAATTGCGATGAAAAAGAATTCCAGCCAGGAGGTACCAACAACAATGTTGACAGTACCGGCGACAGAAAAAATCTGAATTAGAAAACAGGAATGGTTCCTATTCCTGCCACCCAGCGGCAGGATGGTAGATCACCTGACCTACCTGTAGCGTGTGCCGCGAAATTTGAATTTCTGTCAGGACGACGGAGTCTAAAGCTAAGTATATATCTGACAGGTAAGTTAATGTAATGTAGAAAAATATATTCCATGTAATAAAAAATAATACAGTACACCAGCTATACAAAGTTTTGAATTTTCCCTAATTTTCCTGATTTAACTATAAAAAAAAATATTTGTCCTTAATACAACCCTTCTAGTAATGTTCATGAACAACCCATATTGATATGTTATATTTCTAACAATAACTATGTTTATAGCAATGTAAATAAATACCACTGTAAATTATGGTACTGTAGCCACTAAAGCACTCTGCATCAAATTAAATGTACTCATATCATTAAACATTACTGTATATATACATAGAATCCAATTACCAATAAGGGCAATTCCAACTGAAATATATAACATCCATAATACACTGTATTGCAATCACTTCAATGGCCTAACTATCACAGGCCTTGAACCCCAGTAGGAGATTGCCAAACACAAATATCCCATCACCTGCCGGCCTTATATGTCACCGACTTCATTCTTGGGTCTACATCTACAAGAATAACACCTGCCACCACCCGCCACCACCACTCAACACAATAGGCAGTACCGAGTGGTAGCAAATTTTACGGCACTTCGCCCGCTAACCGTGCGACAATGAGATATGGGTAAGACAAAAGATATTCCAGATGCGCAATAAGTTACAACTCGCTCCATTATTATTATTAATAGGGGTTAGTTTTTCCAGACCTCTGAGTCTCAAGTAGACTCTTCTCGGGCTGGTTCTCAGGGATCAATCCTGAGGAGAAAAAACAAAAAAAAAAAAAAAAAAAAAAAAAAAAAATTAGACTTTATTTGAGAAACCCGTCTTATTTAAAAATTTATGATTTTATTAATTGAAAAATCCCTGCTTTCCGCAAGAATATTTTTCATTTCCGAACTCCGCAGATAAATAGATCTTTCCTGGGTCCAATTTGGGCACTCAACAAGCAAATGCTGTACTGTCATGGGTGTTTGACATCTGTTACTTTCACTGGGTCAGCATGTGGTGTGACATCAAGTGACCATGTGAGAATCTTGTGTGTCCTATACGTACCTTGCTAGGATCACCTCTTTTGCTCTTTCCTCCTGTGAGGATGTTCTCCATGCATAGACTTCAGTTTTTATATTTTTGAGTTTATTTGTTGTTGGCACCGAGGCCCATTCTTCTTTCCAATCCTGGTAAATTAATGTTTTAACTGATTTTACCCAGTCTGACACTGGGGCATATGAAATTGTTGGAGGGATAGTGCAGGCTAATTTGGCAGCAGAGTCTGCATATTCATTTCCTTTTATTCCCACGTGTGCTGGGATCCAACATATTTCCATTGATATTCCTGATTGGAGGAGTTGATGAATGTTTTTATTTGAATTTCCTGTACTATTTGCTTTCCTGGTTTTATACTGTCTTATTGCATCTATAAGCGCTACGTGAGTCACTGAAAAATAACAGAGACACTTGCTTTTGCCTCAGATATCATCTACTGAGCCATCTGTATGGCTGTGACTTCGGCAGTAAATACTGATGATATTGAAGGTAGGCTTTTTTTTACTTAACATATTTTTCGAATATTGCAGATGCTCCTACTCCAACATTATTTTTGGAGCCGTCTGTATATATCATAAATTTATTGCCTTTTCTTCTAATGTGCTCCAAAGCATGTTGCGGTACATTTCCGTACTTGTCATTTGTTTTTTTGAGTAGGTAAGACAGGGAGTACATATCTTTACTCTATTTAAAATCCATGGTGGTGGCAATTCCATTGGTGGGTGAAAAATTGGATTCACATTATGTATGTTCATTATGTATCTAGCTCTTTTTGGGAAAGAGCTAGTACTATTAACTGCTGTTACTTGATTACAGTTTTGGAAGCAGTAAGTTGCAGGAGACGATCCCGCTTGCATTGAAAGACCTCTTTGTATTGTTATTAAATTACGGTGATGTTTTAAGGGCAAAACACCTGCCTCGACCAAAAGTGAGTTTGTTGGGGACGATCGGAAAGCTCCTGTGCACAATCGCACGCCTTCATGGTGCACTGCATCAAGAGATTTTAATGCAGATTCTGAGGCGGATGAATATATTGGACAGCAGTAATCTATTATGATAAGACTGTGCCTTATATAATCATTAATAAAATGTCTCTTCCTTTGCTCCCCTTCAATTTAGTGTGTGATAACTTTTTTTTTTAATATGGCAAGGGCTTTGATGCCCTTGGCTTTAATGTATTTGATGTGCTCTTTCCAATTTAAATGTTGATCAAATATTACTCCTAGATACTTGATTTTTGTACAAAATTGTATTTCAGTGCTATAAAGATGCAGTTTGATTGTTTGGTTCTTCATCCACCTTTTGTCTTTGTAGAAGACGATTGCTTTTGTTTTATCAGTTGAAAATTTAAATCCAACTGAATTTGTCCAACTACATATATTTGAAATGGCAGTACTGAAAACTCTCTGAGCATGTCTCAAATTACTACTCGTATAGTAAATGACAAAGTCATCAAACATATAAACTGTTTTTTACACCATTTGGTAAATTTATAGTAATGTCATTGATTGCTAAAGCAAACAATGTACAGCTCAAGACACTACCTTGAGATTGGGATTTCCTTCTTCCAGTTTTATAGGTTACTGAGTAGGATTTTTCTACTCTTACTTGAAAAGTTCTGTTTGGTTAAGAAGTTCTTAATAAATATTGGTAAGTGGCCTCTTAGGGGTCCCTTGTTAGTGGTTAGTTTTTGTTTTTGCATGTTATGTTTCCATGTTGTATCGTATGCTTTTTCTATATCAAAAATATAGCTACTGTTAATTTCTTTTGTTCAAAGCCTTTTTTGATATGATCTTCTAAATGTGTTAAGGGATCTAGGGTTGATCTGCCAGCTATTGAACCAGATTGTGTTGGTGTTAAAATGGATTCTTTGGTTATTACATACGTTTAATCGTGCATTAACCATTTTTTTCTAAGATTTTGCATAGGCAACTTGTTAGAGATATCGGTCTATAATTGGATGGATTACTTGCATCCTTTCCTGGTTTGTTTATTGGAATAATTATGGCATGTTTCCATTTATCAGGAAAGACACGTTTTAGCCAGATACTATTGTAAAATTTTAATAAATATGTATTTAGCTATAGGAGCTAATTTTTCTATCATTTCAAATGATATTTTATCATATCCTGGTGCAGAGGGATGACAAGAGTTGATGGCATTATCTAGTTCATCCATGTAAAAATATAGTTATATTCCAGGTCTTCAAGAGTTTCAATTGAGTATTATATTTTCTTTTTGTTTTTCTGATACTTTGAATGTGTATCTAGGCTGGAGTAAGCTGATGTTTTCAAATGTTTCCCAATTATGTTTGATATTTCATAAGTATCATGGTATATTTTTCCATTTAAATGTATTGCACTTCTTGAGGTCTTATATGTTTTCCATTGATTTTCCTTATCTTTTGCCAGACATCCCTTGTGGATGTGTTTTTGAAGATATGTTTGAGACATATTCCTTCCATGATGCGATTTTTTTAGATATTATTTTTTTTCCGTTTTTCTAAATTTGGCTGTATATTTGTTATATGTGGTTTAATGTGGTTAATTGTTATATTTTGTTATAACTATTTTGTTTAATATGTTTATACTATAGGGCATTTTGTTGAGTGATTTAAGGCGAGTTTTGAGTCTGTTTAGATTGCGACTCAATATATGTTTTATTTTACTTAATGTTGTTAATGTTGGATTCCACCATGGGACAGGGGATTTTGTGGAATGTGGTTTTTGGTTTTTGGAATACTTTTATCTGCAGCATTTATTATGAAGTTTGAGAAGGATTCACATGTAGTATTGTGATCTTCATGATGTGGGAATGGTGGTATGTTTTCGTGTGTATAGGAAATATTTATCCCAGTTAGCTTTTTGGATATTATATCTTGTAGTGGCAATATTTTGATATTACTTAAGTAGTTCGATGATTGGGAAATGGTCACTTGTGTATGAATCGTCTAGGACGTTCCATTCAAATTCTCCGCTACATCATTTGAACATAATGAAAATGTCATTGAAGAAAAGGTTAGGTGTGTATTTGAAAATATGTTGGAACTTCACCCTTTTCATTGAGACAATACAGGTTGGTGTTTTCATTATAGTATTCTCTATGTTGATTCCGGAGTGTTCAGTGGGGTTATTAATATCCCATAATGGATTATGTGCATTAAAATCTCCTACTATAAGTAGTGGTTCCTGTATACTTTTTGCTAATAAGTTCAGAAAACAAAAATCACTGAAATTTGTATTGAAATTTGGTTGTTATATAAATTACAAATAGTAATTTTACTTTTATCAGGCATATACAGTTTAATTGATGTTATTTGATATGGCATAGATGGTATGTCAACAGGTTCATATGTAATGCTATTATGAACGTATATGGCTGTGCCTAATTTTCCACCGTCAGTTGGTGAATAACAGGCAATTTTATAGTGTTGGATATTTGTAGGGTTACTTCCTATATGTTGTAGACATATGCACATTGGGTTGTGGTCTCGTATGATTCTTTGTAATTCACCCAGACCGTAGTCTGGGTTAAGAGACCATTTATATTCCTTGAATGATTTTATATTCCATTATTGGGAGGAATTGTGTTAAATTCTGTAAATTGATTGCTGATTTTACTTTATCTCGTAGTTTATATGCATTTGAATTTATTTTGTGGTGGTCAATTGCATTTATGTATGTTGGTTATTAGATTCTGCAGTTGTTTGTTTTTTCATAGTTGAATATTAATAAGTCTATTTTTGATTTTATAATTTCCTTTTTGTATTTTAACGGATTCAGAACATAATTCGTTCTCATGTTTGGTTGTGTTAAAGGGCACCTCCTTAATTTGGTAAAATTGTCAATACAATTTCGTACTGTGGTCCTCTGTCTTTGGTAGTTAGTTTGGTTTATATGTACTTACAAAGCATTCATTACAACCACAAGATTGAAGCATGTTTGGTAATGTTAATTATTGGTTCAGAAGTTTTGGTCTAGCTTTAGAAATTTCTGGTTTTGTAATTCTATTGTTTTTCCTTTTCTGTAGTGATAAGGACTGTTGGTTTGAGGGGTTATTTGTTTTGTTGTTGTTAATGGGATATTTCGGTCTTGTGGATGGTTTGGTGGGTGATAGTTATATTTTTGGTTTGGTTTAATGGTATGATTTTCATTAGTATTATTTGATGGAAATTGTAAAGAGTGATCTTTACTGTCCAGGATGTTGGCTGTTTTGATTGAGATTGATGGTATTGTGTATTTCCACTTATGATGAGGTTAGTTTAATATCTTTTTTAAAATGTTCTCCTGGTGTAGTTGGAGTCTCTCTGGATTGATTGTAATTTTCAATATTTACTTTTTTTCCCTTAGGTGGGGTTCTTTCTAGAATTCTTTTCTTTTTGCCAGTTTCGATTATCATCATTATTTACCTTCTTCTTCTATGGAAGTTCTTTTCCATGGATAACTGAATCATCTATGTTAGTGGTGGTATTGGTTTGTTGTAATATCACTTTTAATTTTGGGTTTCAGTATTATTGGTATGAAATCCCAGTTTCCATGTTTTATACTATCTTGTTTGTCATTGTGCTGTTTTTGATGTCTTGATTTTTAGTCACATTTGAAAAGGTGGGGGTTTTGGATGGATTGTTAACGCCTCTTTACTTTTAGCTCAAGTCTGGCTTCCATGACTGACATTCCTGTCCTATTTATTACAACTGAAGTTCTGTGTTATATTGGTAAAATGAACACTCCTTAAGAATTTTGCGTGATGGGCTAGTCCACAATTAATACATTTTGATTGATTACAGTTCCAATTAGTGGTATGGTCATCTGATGCACAGACTGCACATATAGCTTTATTACTGGCATCTTTTGTATGTGTGTCCATACCTTGAGCACTGTGTACATTGTAATGGTTTAGGAACAAAAGGACGAACTTCTCTATTTTGTCCAAGATTTTTATTTTAAATGGTAAGTCTTGGCCTGTAAATTTTATTTTGGCAATGTTGATATTTTTACTTTTATCTTTCCTACTTGAAATAGAGTATATTTCTAAATCGTGGATATAGTTATATCTCAATTTTAGGGAGTCTAGCAATAGTTGTTTTGAAGGAAGCTCCTGCTCGCTATTGGTAGGATGACTGTACCCTGTACATAATTCAATGTTTCGTGGCTTGTAATTATTACCTTTATTTTATATTTTTTATTTCTGTTATACTTAAAAAGGCAGTGGACTGCTTTTTATTGGTTACTTGGATAAGCCATTCATTGTCCTTGATGTGTCTGCATTCCATGTCTTGTGTTGGATATATGTTTAAGTAATTTGTTTTCTAGCATCGCTGCTGAGATTTTGTTGTCAGCTTTGAGGACTAGAAATCTTGACCAATTATCAGGTCCCAAAGAGGTCATCAAAATGTACCAATGTGGGATTAAGTCGGTAATTTTTGTTTCTCTTTGGTCCTTGTTTTATGTATGTTGCTTGTCTATTATGATTTTTATATTTTTCTGTATTGCTGGGAGGATTATTTGTCTCTAATTCAGAATTATTGTTCATCATATATGGTTCCATTGTTACGATATTGGAGTTTACCAATTTATTTTTGTTTGTTTCTTTTTTATTTATGCACTCTATTTGGTTTTTCTTGGCTCTGCTGCTTTACTTGGAACAGGGTGTTTCACTACTTGTGGCAGTACCTAGGAATTCGGGAGTGACGTGCCAATTGTCATCAACGTGCCGTAGTTTTTCCATCATGGGGCCCAGGGGTACTCAATCATTTATTTCACAGTTCATAAATTGTTTTTGAGTTTTTACACAAAAAAAAAAAAAAAAAAAAAAAAAAAATAAAAAAAAAAAAAAAAAAAAAAAAAAAAAAAAAAAAATCTTGAAAAGATATCATTGGCCCTTTGCAAAGTTAAATCTTCTGCCAAGGTCACAAGTGAGAAAAGACTCCCAATGTCCGCATCCCTACCCCCTACCCCAAAAGGGATGGCATAAACATGATTAGTATGGCCCAAGTGTAAGCAGAACCCGCTTGCTAGGACTAAGAGTATAGTTAATACAATTATCCCCATCCTAATCACATTATGGGCAAACTGGATAGAATGCCGAGAGTTCTATTCCTAGAACCAGGCCCCCCTGGAATCCTGGTCCGCTCCACAGAATAGTTCCGCCTGAAAAAACAGGTCCGAACTGTCGGGTAGATGATGGCTCTACCACAGTTCTCACTATTTAGCTTCGGATTTAACTCCACGTTAAGCCCATGATATGTTTTCTCATTTATTTTGCTTTCCAAAAATTTTGGCAAAAAATGGAAAAGTCCACATAAGTTTACTCGAAAATATATAATGTCATATGGGACTCTTGGGTTCGAACCTGGGAAGAGATTCCTGAGGTTTCGAGAGCCCCCTCACCACGTCAAGGTGGTCCCAAAATGAGGGGGACAACTCGCTCCAACCCATATCAACATTTTTTAAACAAACATATCCTTTATAGTATTATAAAGTTTATCATGTTAATGATACACTAAGTACAAAAACTATACAACTGATTTACCAAAATTTTATGGTTCCAGTGTTTGAAAAATAAAGATAAGAAATTCTAAACATATGAGAAACTGCTATTTCAATTACAAAGAAAATGAAGCATCAGTGAAGTGACCAACCATTAATATACAACAATGACATGTAGCCTCCCCGCATCCTTGTTCCTAGATGGTACCTGTGCACGTGTAGCTACTCGGTACCATTGTAGCAATAGCCTTGATTAGCAGTGCACTGGGCATTAGGGGTACAATCTGAGAGTTTGAGGGAAGATAAACATTTCTTTATGTAACGTTAATCTTCATTTAAAGTTATTCATATTTGTACAATTAAGCCCTCATCCTTGAAGGAATTATCACTTTACATATAATGCAGACATACAAAAATTTAGTTCGGTTGTAACATGAGAGGTTCTGTGTATTGACCTTACTGTTTTTTTTATATGACGATAAAGTTAACTCAATATAACAAATATGAAAGAGCAAATTAAAAACATAAGCAGCAAGGAACTTTCAGAAAATATAGGTAACAACTGCTACTGCATAATACTATATACTATAAATATTCTTTTGCATGTGCTTCCAATATTACATAAAAGTTTTCATAAAACTTTTCATTATCCTATAAATACTATATGAAACTATGCCTTATAAACAATTGAGCAAAAAATATATCAAGTTCTCCTACTGTTCCTTATCGACTCATCCCCTGCAACAATGCAATTGTTTCCAAGGCAACCTGCTGGTTCAGCTAAGCCATAGCAAGTTCCCCAGTCATCATCTTTCACACATCTCCCACTGTCTCCTCCACATTCAGGTAATTCAACACAGTTATCAGGATCTGGAATGATAAAACATACGTGATATCAATAATACACAGAGGAGTATAAACTGAATTAATAATACATTAGGCGACATGCATTTTGACAAAATCTTCTGAATGCAGTGAAGAACATCCATGCATATTATCAATTTTGCTGTCTCAGGAAAGTCATTCACAGTTAATCTTAAACAATATATTCAAGTATGAATGAGATTTTTTATATTTTTTGAAAGAAACAAGGTCTTATGCTTATTCTTATTGCTACTCTATGAAATGCTCCCTTGCAACTGTGGTGGATAAAATAACCAAACCTGAATCTTATCAGAAAAAGTTACTCCTTAACGAAAACTTTGTGAAAATGTACGAACTATAAACCGAAAACCAAAGGGAAATGGCTCTTTGTAAGATTCCTGGTGCTTGAGACAAATAAGAAGTGAAAGAAATGATTGCAGATGCAAAGCAAAGCCACTTACCCATGAAACAACAAGCATAATTTGGTCCATCACACCCTTCATCCTAAGTGATACCATTGCATACATGACTGCTATTCGTACTGAAGCAGTAACCATATTGTCTGAACATATGGGTTTTGGAACATCCTGAAACAGCTTTAAGAATTCTACATTTATTGTAATGTTGCTCATCAGTTTGGGTAACTTTTCCTACTTCACACATTCTAACTTGGCACAGTGAGATGTTTTACACAATTACTGAACAGAGGATTCTGATGTCTTTTAATCTGGTGTTTAAATCAAATGCTAGAAAAAAAACTTTGTGTTGAGTACTTCAAGGAGGCCTGTGATGTTAAACAATGAAAGAGTACCTAAAAAACGGCATAGCAAAAATAATTAAAATATACATGGTATATAATAATGATTATTTTACAAACAATATTGAAAGGCGAGGGATTGATGTTTAAAGTTTTGTATCTGTATTTTTTACGTCGTCCATTTTGAGTCTCTTTCTATGCTTTAAGAGATATGTTTCTGATCCAGATACTGCAGTTTCTCTTCATTGTTGTTAAGAGTTTGTAACTATTTGCATTGTTATTCATCAATTTGTGTTTACATATTAACAAACAGAATGGCAAAACATTTTACACTTGAAATTCATAGATATTTTGTAGCCTTAAAGTTCTGTGCACAATGTAGATTCTAGTTGTGATACAAGTAAGAGATATCTTTACAATAAAAATCTCTAATTATATCAGAGTAATATTGTTGTACCTACATCAAACATCTATGATACTGGTCAGATAGACAGGTAAACGTATCACAACTGAGGATCATCTCTATCAAGGAAACTTTGTCATGATGTACAGGACATTCATTGTATTGTACCCTTCCTTTGGAGGTTCGCATTGTTTAAGTGATCTTCCTTTAGAGGCTTACCTGTTGGATGGCAACAGGCACAGTCATCTCCAAGGCAGTCAGTTTGATTCAATTGCACCAACACAGCTACTCCAGTTTGCAGGTTTAATGCAAGATCCACGTTCTCACAGGCAGATAATAGAACACAGAGGGAAGTAACTGAAAAGGTCACCAGCAGTTTAAGCACTATGCACATACACAGAAGTAAATGCTAAACGTTTCAAGTACCTTGTAGGAGTGAAATATGGTCACTTAACATGACTCCCTCCCCGAATACACTGCAAAAATCGACTTGTTGTTTATAGAATACATTGAGATTTTGTGTCCAATATTTGGTTTAAGAATGATAGGCTTTTATGAAAGAAGACTGTGTGACATTCCAGCTTGACCTCTGTAGAAAAACAAAGTAATTATACTAACTTCAGACATCAAAAAACCTAAGTACAAAACTATACAACTGATTAACCAAAATTTTAATGGTTCCAGTATTCGAAAAATAAAGATATGAAATTCTTAACAAATGAGAAAACTGCTACTTCAATTACAAAGACATGAAGCAATCATGAAGTGACATACCATTAATACAAGTGACATGCAGCCTCCCCCCGCATCCTTGTTCCTAGATGGTACCTGTGCACGTGTAGCTACTCGTACCATTGTATCAATAGCCTTGATTAGCAGTACACTGGGCATTAGGGGTACAATCTGAGGGAAGATAAACATTTCTTCAAGTATATTTTATCATCATTCCACATTATTCATATTATTGCATTCAATCCTGGACCCTTGCAGCTGTCATTAAAAATGTATATATGACACTGACATACAAAATTTTTTTTAGGTTTATAACATAGATATAGAGAGGAGAGACTGGACAGACAAGCGACGATCGCATGCACATAAGGAACCATTGTTATACGATGACTGCCAGAGGATGGCCGCAGTATCAACTGTAAAGACGGCCAGCAGCAAAAAAGCCACTTCTGGTAGGGAACAATGCTGGATCATCAACTCTGTGAACAGTCACAAAAGAGGCAGTGGATCATATTTCATAAATAAGAGACCTATTTTCATTCATGAGAATCTTTATGACTGTTGAAATAACCTCAAGTAAACAGTTAGATCGCAGTCAACTTCACTCCTGCTTTTATATGTAATAAATATGTAATGAATCTTGTAATAAGCTTTTTATTAAAGCAGGGATGTTGTTTATCTGTGGTATGTGCCTACAGATCGTAAAATATAATTCCAAATGATGAATTGTATACAATAAAAGTGGATCAGTGTGCTGAAATCTACCTGAAAAGTCAGTAGCATGTAGGGTCACCATCAGTCCATACAACCTTGGTTATGCCTGACTGTGTTTCCTACTACTTGCACTACAACAATGTACAAAAGCTAGTATCATGAGGCCTAGAACCAGGCCTGCTGCAGTTTTAAGTGTTAATGAAATGTATGGTAGTGTAAAAGGCACCGAATGGCCAGCCTCTACAGTAGCGTGACCTCCTTCCCGAAAGAGTACTTTAACATGACCTGTAACCCAGGATAGACATTTGTCAAGAGCCAGCGTCCGTCGAAGTTATACCGCAAGACCTCTAATTTCCTCTTGAAGTAAGTGTTTTTCTCTCAAGTCACAAATCAATGCCATAATTTTCAGTTTTCAAGAAGGTGGTCGTGCTATGGTAGAGGTGGCCACCAGGTGGCCTATTCGGTATTTTAGCCTATTTAGTACATGTTATCAATAAGTTCTCAAACCTGGTATGGAGAGGACTCTCCTAAATTTTAACGATAATTAGTTCTGCCTCTAGAGTAAAACAGGACTGTACATTTATGGTGGAAAGAAAGGCAAATAACGTCGACAAATTGGTCAACTATATTGCTCAAACTAGTACAGCAGACAAATTAAAATTTTTATTTCCACATTTAGTACACATTGTCATTGGTAAATGCTGCAAAGATAATTTACCATTCATTAAAGACTGCTGAGAAAATAACCATATTGTAGCTGCCATATCTACAAAACTTTATGGCTTAACTGTAGAAGAAATATACCATCAAAATTAAATATTTTTACTTCTGCATACAGTACATATGTATATAGTAAATGGTGTATAAATCATTTGACAGTCTTGGTGGAGATCTGAGAAAACATGTTTTAAAGAGTATAGGGTTTTCCCATAAGATTGTATGGGTTTTGCGCCTATGTTTACAAAAGAATTATCACATAGCAATGGTGCCAGGCAGTTGCATGTCACAAACTGCTTTGGCTGTTGTACGGTGTCCATTCTCTCCTCTCTATAAATATGGTTTGTAATGTAAGAGGTTCTGTGTACTGTCATTTACTATTTGGGCTTAAGTTAAAATAAATGATAATTAAGTTTGAGTAATACCATTTTTTCAACATTTTAAACTTGAATGTATATTGTATGTACTACAAAGCAATTTATCACACACACACACACACACACATATATATATATATAAAACTATATAAATAACATATCTACAGACGCACATATATAGATAGATAGATAAGCAGAATAGATGCATGAATGTATGCTTTATAAATAAATTCTGCAAAAAAAATATAGTACCCCCATTCTTCTACTGTAGTTCATAGTGATCACCCTTGCAACATGTGCAATTGTTTCCAAAACGACCTGCTGGTTCAGCCAAGCCATAGCAAGTTCCCCAGTCACCATCTTTGACACATCTCCCGCTGTCTCCTCCACATTCAGGTAATTCAACACAGTTATCATGGATCTGAAAAGACAGATTGCCATAATGTCACTAATGTTATGTGTATGGAATGTTGGGAAATAATTCCCTCTATATTGAAAATGCTTCTGTCGACAGGAATCCATTTTGAGCTACGTATATTATGTTTATACAGAATAAAATAGAATAGATGGAATATACACTTTAGGCCAAAGGCCAAGCAATGGGACCTACGAGGTCATTCAGTGTTGAAAATGAAATTAACAGAAAAGAGGTCTGAAAGTTGTAAAAAGAAAACCTCACAGTTGCACCATGAATCGATTTTTAGGAGAGGGTGAATATTAAGATGGAAAGAAGAAAGAGATGGAGAACGGAGATACAGTAAAAGATGTATATATATAAGAATGGATGAAAATGTTTTCTGTTTTATGAACAAAAGCAGTCTTCCTATATAGATGCTGCTGTGCAGCTTTGGGTAAACTAGGCGAGTGACACCAACAAAGGTGAGCACTGGGACAGCCACAGGGAAAGGATTGGTAGTAGCACAATCTGTTCCCCAAGATGGAAAAGAAATAACTGCTTATGTGAAGCCACTTACTTGTGAAACAGCAAGCACAGTTCGGTCCCATCACACCCATCGGCATAGACAGTTTCCGCAGGAAGTGTGATTACTTGTGGTGTCAAAGCAGTAGCCTTCATTGATCGAACAGATAGGTTTTGGTGTACAAGCTGAGGACACATCGACATACTAATTATTACAATGCCAATGCAATGGCAGATCTTTGTTTGAAAGATTCTCTATACATTGTGGAATTTGAGCAGCACTAAACACACCAAAATGGAATGCCATTAGATGTTAGCAGTGAACATTTCGAAGAATCTTAAGTCATGTTTGGGGATTTAAAAGACTTTCTAAAATCTGCCTTGTTGAATACTGTCACTGACAACACAATAGCCAGTTCTAATTCACTTCAAAATTTAGAAAAAACCCTGATTTTCATTTTGATTTTTAACTGGTAGCTCATGGGGGATATGTTGTGATGCAACCATGGAAAGTTTTCTCCTTTTCACCAAAATTGACAACCATTCCTTCTTTTATTTCATCCTTTTAGAATACATCATGACAGGGAATATGATGCTAATTTAAAATCAAAATTAATAAAATGTTTATTCTTGAAAGCATTTGCAAAGTTCAAAATCCTCTTAAATGGTAAAAAATAGAGAATCTTTTTAAAATTAGAATATTCAATTACTTAATCTGTACAAGGAGGTGATACCTGAAGTGTAGAATTCCACCAAAGGAGCACCTATAAATTGAATAAGTACACATATGTAGACCTGTGTACCCTCTTTTAGGTGTTCTCTATAACCTTATCCTTCGTCTACTTAAAGGCTCTCCAACTTACCTCCTGGCTTGCAACAAGCGCAGTTTGTGCCATAGCAGGCAGAGCTGTCAATTGCACCGTTACAAGTACTCCAGGCTGTGGGTTTCATGCACATGCCATGAGCAGCGTCACACTGGGGCTTTTCAATGCAGACAGTAACATCTGAAATGACCAGTAGTGGTGAAAACACTCCGCAGACATAGTAGTAAATGCTTAACTCCTCAAATGTTTACATCTTCAGGGCTCTATTTTGTATGTTACATAGTTCGGTTTGTCTCACTACTGCTTCTCAAGTATTGGTGAAGATTGTATGGAAGACCCTAATAATACTGTATTTTTCATTAGAAATTTTTCATTAGAACCGATAGTTATTCTTTAAGGTTTCTCTTCACAATAGTATACGAAGCAACATTGCAATGTATATCTTTCTCTTAAGGACGATATACGTTAACAGAGAAATTACAATTTTTAAAACCAAGGATTTTGGTGCTCTATACCTTTTTTTCTTTCTTTTTTTATTAAAGAAAACATGGCAAGGAATTGGAATATAAGATTTAGGACAGGCACTGGAAACTAAGAGGTCATTCAGCACTTATGAAAACAGACCAAAGGGGGTTTTAAGGCATAACAGGAGGAAAACGTCAAAGTTGCATTATGAAACAATTATTAGGAGAGGGTGGAAAGTATGATGGAAGAAAGAGAATAAAAATGGAGGTATAGAAAGAAAGAAAGAAAGGGGTAACGCTTACAGTGCACTGTGTGTGGTGGGATGGTGGCACTACCTTCCTATGAGGCAAATAATGGCAAGAAATGTCCTTATTAAGAGAGAACAGCATCCAGAATGAAGAAGAGGTCTAGCCATTTTTACGTGTGGAAAGTCACTTACTGGGAATGCAGCAACCACAGTACAACTCACTGCAGCCTTCATGGTAGACGGTAGCATTGCATTGGAAGTTACTATTCTTGTTGAAACATTGTCCTCCATTACTGCTACACTTCTGAAGAGGTGTGCAAGCTGGAAGTTTGAAACAAAGAACATTAATCTTACTCTTCATCTTACAGATGATCTAAAGTTTCAAATCAATTCTCAACCATAGTCGTTGTTTTACACCAAAGCTTTTGTTCCTAATTTCACCAGAAATCCAGTGTGAAATCTAATTAAATTAAAGGGGACATCAATATAAATTTAAAAACTCGAATATCTTTTTCAATCACATATAATAAATCCTAAATAACAGAGACGAGTGCATTCCTGACTTAAAACGAGGCGCTGGAGGTACAAAAATGATATTGTTAAGATACAATAAAGTTTTGTACATACTTACCTGGCAGATATATACTTAGCTATAGACTCCGTCGTCCCCGACAGAAATTCGAATTTCGCGGCACACGCTGCAGGTAGGTCAGGTGATCTACCGCCCCTGCCGCTGGGTGGCAGGAATAGGAACGATTACCGTTCTAGAACCAGATTTTCTCTTCCACCTGTCTCCTGAGGGGAGGTTGGGTGGGCCATCAATCGTATATATTCTGCCAGGTAAGTATGTACAAAACTTATTGTATCTTAACAATATCATTTTTGTACATGGAACTTACCCAGCAGATATATACTTAGCTGATTGACACCCTTGGTGGTGGGGAAAGAGACAACTATTTACTGAATAGACAGGTAAACAACATACGTTGTAGGTAATAAATAATAAAACCTTGGTTCCTACTTGATCAGGGGAGGCGGAAGACTCCATGGCTAATGCCTAGGAATCTGCTTCGCCTCAAGAGCCTCAGCGAGATGTGACCTATGGCTAAGAGTTCTTGTGGGTCTGTCGATGGGGTCTTATCCATTTACTCGCAGAGCCTCTTACATGACAATATGCCTATGCCTAGTGGCATAATTAAGGAGCACGACACCAATCCCGATCACCTGATCCTAACACGAGGGTTAGTGCTTAAGTTGAAAAGAGTTATCTACAAACTCCTTTCAAACAACCCAAAGAAAAAACAAACACGACGTTAAATAAAATTTAACTCACTAGTTTAAGGATCAGTATCTGCTCCCTATCCCAGCAATGTATCCGCAGACACGTATCAACCAAGAGAGAAGGATCCCTCGAAGGTTATCTTGACATCCTTCGGATAATGGGAAGTCAACACAGAGTTGCATCTCCCGTATGTGACAGCTAATATGACCTTATGACATATTGTTAGGGAAAGAACAAGAATTCGGAAAAGCTCGCACTTCATGCGCTTTTAATTCTCAGCTGTTTGAAGGAATCATCAATGCACTTATCAAGTGCTTAGGAGATCACAATGTCTCAAAGAAGGCCAGGGCGTTCTTTGATATAGATCTCTTCTGGGTGAAGCCTGGAGCCTGGCTAGCGCTTCGTGCCTGGCAGGCGCCTAGCGCCTGTCTAGCGCCTCGCGCCTGGCTGGAGCCTTGCGCCTGAATGGCGCCTAGAGCCTGGCTGGAGCCTTGCGCCTGGATGGCGCCTTGCGCCTGGCTGGCGCCTCGCGCCTGGCTGGTGCCTGATTGGCTCCTCCTTCCTGGCTAGCGCCTCGCGCCTGGCTGGAGCCTTGCGTCTGGCTGGTGCCTTGCGCCTGGAAGGCACCTGGAGCCTGGCAGACAAAGACTTTCATGAGTTACTGTCTATGGAGTCTGCATGCCTCAACGAGTTTTTCGCAGCCGAGGTAGGGACCTATGACTGACAAACCCTATTCTGGATCATGTCCGAATGGGGTCTAGCCCGATTACACGACAGAGCCTTCTCGGATCGTGCCAATGGGGGCTGACCCACTTACATGGCAGAGCCTTACCTGTATCATATCAATGGGGACTAGCCCTCTTACATGACAGAGCTTTAGGTTTCTCTTTACTGGAAGGAGCCTTGCGCCTGGATGGATCCTCAATCCTGACTGGAGCCTAGCCTTGAAGGAGCCTGGCACCTGGATGGCGCCTGGCTGGCTTCTAGAGCCTGGCTGGCTTCTAGAGCCTGGCTGGCTCCTAGAGCCTGGCTGGCTCCTAGAGCCTGGCTGGCTCCTAGAGCCTGGCTGGCGCCTCGCGCCTGGCTGGCTCCTCCACACTTGCTGGAGCTTCGAGCTTGGAAGAGTCTCTAGGCTGTCTGGCGATGTCCACATCGAACACTCTTATATCTGTCCGATTTGTTCGCCTCTGGCGCATTTGCGCCAGGTTGGAGGCCCGCTCCTTCTCAGTATCCAACCATGACGAGTTCCTTGGAACTGTCCGCCTCTGGCGTTTTTCGCCTGTATTGGCATTTGGCGCTTGGCTGGCGCTACATTGTCCGAGAGTCCTGAACAACCACATAGTTTATCAGGAGACTGGAGAAGGGTGGAAGAAATTCTTCCCCTTTGAGCTTTTGGCCCCTGGCAAGGGAGGTGATTTTAGTCAGCTACACCCAGTAGACGATAGGATATCTAACAATACGAGAGAGAAGAGTCTTCCTCCGAGGAGGATCCTTCGTGAACACTTCTTTTGCTAACGATCTCTTCTTACATGTTGATGAGGTTCCTCGTTGCAGAATCTTCCCTATCCTTGCCCGAAGGAAGGGAAGGAGTCTGGAAGTCGAAGGAGACTCTGAGCTGAAATTGGGCGGAACCCTGATTTCTAGCTCTATTGTAATCCTTCTGATACCTTGCTGGGAAGCATTTTGAGCCCTCATCGCACCCCGAAGACTCTGTAGGCAAACGTTTAAACCATCTCTTCTTCTGTAGATGAAAATGTAAGTACCCTGCCTGGGCAACGAAACTTCTATCTGAAAGTGTTGCGTCAGGAATAGAGGGATTTAGTTTCTTTTGCCAGACATACTATGCTGGCAAGAACCCATTGCCGAGTCTCCATTGAATCTGATGCAGATTCCAATGCACAAAAAAATTCACTTGTCTTCTTGGTCGTTTAGGGCTAAGAGGACACAAAGAAATTCCTTCAATAAACTTCCTCCAACAAACAAGTTTGATGAGGAGCAGTTCCATTTTGTCGGAACACGGAATCTGTGGCCACAAAAAGATCCCATTCGAAGTACATGATATCCTACTCTTGTCGTATTGCGGTATCGATAAAGATCCCGAAGATTTAATCCTCTGTTATCTCTAATTCCCCTTGTAGAGACAGAGTATAGCTTTTCCCACTGCGTTCTTTGATAGCATATATACATAGGTGATTCTTCCCTCTGAAAGTGAAGAAAAAACCTCGCTATGTGGTTCACAGAGGTTAATCGGAAGAGGACAGTTTTTTCCTCATTCCATCTAGCACGATCTGCAGCAATTCTATGTCTTAAGGAGCCAAGACTATTGTCATTTACCTTGAAAAAACCTCTCATTCATGTCCACTTCTGGTCAGTCTGCACGCGGACAGACTCAGAGTGGAGAGGTTTTATAGGTCTATTTATAATAGATTCTGATAGAATATCCAGATACTCTTGGAAAAGCCTTACGAAACATGCTGTGAGAAGAACGTGACTTCTGTGAATCCAACCTCTCTAAGGCCAAAATGAGGCATACATCCTCTCTTCCTTTGACGCCCATTATCTTAATATCTGTTTAAGAATTTATAACTAGGGTAAAAAAGACTAAAGTTTATTCCCCTTCTTTAAATTTAAAGATGTCTTATATTGCTACCTCTCTTGGTTCGAGGAAAATGAGCAGTCTAAAGGAAGCCTGTTCGTCTTCTACCTTACAAAGAGATCTATGAAGAAGACTTTCCGCAGGTTCTCACAACTCTTTTCAATAAATGTTAGACATACGTTAACAGACTTATTATCTTCGATCGAGAAGGTTCTCACGGACATGCAAAATCTTGCATCGAACCTCTTAAGGATCGTTACGTTCCGTGTCTGTTCCCAAATAGGATCTCTTTTGTTAACGCGAACAGGGGCGAAAAAAAGAGATTCTCGATGCTCTTTGCGATATGAGAGTGTCGTGGAATTGCCTAGTGATTAAAATAAAATAATTTTCATCATTCCTTGTAAGCGACCCCTTTTCGTTAAATGGGTAACTGAAATCAGGAACGAATCTTGCCGTTACCGAGCCTGCTGTCCGAGAGGCTACTGGACTCTTAGGTTAATAACTCGCTAAAACGAGAAAATATCTTGGATGGTGCTTCTGGCGCAATTTGCGCCAGGCTGGCGCTTCCTTCTAGTTCTTTTTAGGTTATGTGCCATAACATCTATGCCTTATGGTACCCGACATCCTTCACATGTTATTCCGTTCTTAGTGGGAAAAAAACTTTATATACGTAGTATAGTCATTCAGGGAAACAACTTCTGCACTAAGAGAATGTTTCCCATCCGACTCACCCAACATTCTCTTGAGCAATATCTGATTCTAAAAAGGTTGTGTGCGTTTCTCGAAAGGATGAGAGAATTATATATATCGCGCTCTGCCGTATTACAATCCTTTATAATACTGTCACATTGTGGTAAACGAGCATTAATCTAGGAAACCTTTGTAAGGATACTAGGAATTCTGTAGTTAACGTCGGTGTGTGCATAAGACTTGACCATACCGTAGTCTTAAAGTGAATTCTCTACTACATTCATCTTCTCACTAAGCATGTACTCTAATAAGCCATGCTTTCGTAAGCATGAGAGCATTATACAATATAGAGTTGCGCTGCGTTAGAATCCTTTAAAAATGTTACCTACGGTAAACAGCATTGAAATGTTGTAATATCTTTCTTATTGAAAGCTTCTTAGCAAAAGGCAGACAATATTTTATTTATGTTTGCTTAACTATCCCCTCAATCCGAGGCTAAAACCACGATTGTAGGGGAGAGACACGGTTAGTCATTCCATCCCGCAGGAGAGAGACATGTAACCGGCCACTCATGGACCGACACCTACATGATATTGTGTTGTGTCTAAGCGTAGCTGGGTCTCGTTAGCCGACTGGCCTTACTCTTCCAGAGTTGCCAGCTACTCCATTTAATAAAGGAATCTTATAAAATTATTATCGAACTTCAGGAAGTTCTTATAAATGCATATCTAAGCGAAAACAAGACTTCGATAAATCTAGAAGCTAAGTAGGTGTTGTCTTAACAATCCCTTTAAGCGTAGTCCTTCCTAGGAAATTCCTGGAAGGATACTGGTAATTGAGTTGCTCAGCAAAGAATAACTACGGTAGTGCTTATGATTTTGCCGTATAGTATTCTCATACAGCAGATACTCTACTACCTCCTTTCCCTGCCGAGGCAGATAGAGAAAGGAAAAATTTTTACTATCTTCGTTCTTTTCGTTAATAGAACGATAGAAAGAGTATATATATCTCCTTAAGGAAGGAAGTTAATCCAGGAACTCTTTAAATCTTCGTGATTTCCTCATAAATCGTGGAAGAGACAGAATTCCTGTTCATCTGTAGGTTTTACGGAAGGAAGTAGATATTTCCTATCCGCCATCATACCCAAACGTCGATGAGATTCTTATAAGAAAACTCCAAAGCTCTTGCCTCTTCATACGAGGGAAGAGCATGAATGAAGGAGAGAGTCCTCTGAATAATGAAAAAATGGCTTTCTCTTCTGGCAAAACGAAAACGGGTCTCACTTTTTTGGCCAGCCTGTGAGGGACATCTTGCACCTTTGCCAGGGGAAAGTTGCTCAAGTTGAAAACTCAAAGAGGAGCCTCGACGATTGACCTCTATCTCATAAGAAGATTAGGAATATTCTGGCGCCTGGCTCCTTGCACCTATCGCCTGGAATGTTCCGCGCGCCTGGAATGTTCCGCACGCTAGAAAGGAGACTCGCTCCTGGAACGTTCCGCTTGCGTGGAAGGTCCCGTGCGCCCTGATAGTTCCGAGCGCTTACTAGACCCCTTTTAGAAAGAGCCTCTTGCCCGGAAACGTTCAATGGAAGGATCGTTCTGATTGCCACTCTACTATAAGGCTCCTTGCTCTAGCCGTCTGTTTTTCTGGCGCAATTTTTGCCAGGCTGGCGCTTCTTCTCTTTGAAGGCGCCTTGCGCCAAGAAAAATTTTCTAGTAAACGCGGCTCGCGTGTTGGTTGTAGGAACGCGGCTCGCGCTAGTCTGTCGGCTTCCTGGCAGCGGCTCAGCTGCGGCTGGCTCTTGCTCAGTGTTTCTCTTTAGTTTTCTGAGAACGCGCTAGATCATCGAAACTCCAAACATACATTCTTCGTCTTTTCGGATGTAAGATGAAGAGACGCACTTTTTTAAGGATGCCTTATCAATGCTATCCTTGGCAGTCTGGGACGTTCTACAGAACCTGCCGAGGGGACGCCTGACCGGTGGGGGTTCTCCCTAACCTTCCTGCAGCTGTCGACTTTCCTCCTCCACTGGGTCCTGGGAGTTTGGAAGAGGTCTAGGCCTGGAAGCGCTACGGAGCCGATCAGACGCACCCTCCACACTGCACCTGGTAAACAACTATATGTATTCACTTCTTACCTTTTTGTAGCTCGCCTTTTGAGCTCCATCCATTTATCTTCAAATTTGCACATATGAATTTGTAGATTCTGTGGAGTAAAGAAGGTGATGAGGATGCAACAACTACTAGAATTGTCAATACTCTAACTGCTCGTTAGTACGAGAGCTCTTAAAAGCTTCTAAAGGAAGCGTATCTAGTTATATGCTTTCTGACTTCCTAAAGTAGGAAGTTAGATCTTATATTTCCTTCATCAAGTTCTATACACGTATTAGTGAAAAAAAAAAATCAATATTTCCCTTATTGCAAAATATATGAGTGTCTACCGAAAATTCGGTAGTTTCACGTAATATATTCTTCGAAATTTCGAAGCCAAATTCATTAAAAAGTTAATAAAAGCGTATGCCAAACCAAAGACCCAGTACTTCCCTGCAAAAGACAGCCCAGAAGGTCGATGGCGATGAAAAAACGAAAATCAAGTCAGGAGGTAGCAACAACGTATGTTGACACTACCCCCGCGACAGAGAAAATCTGATTCTAGAACGGTAATCGTTCCTATTCCTGCCACCCAGCGGCAGGGGCGGTAGATCACCTGACCTACCTGCGCGTGTGCCGCGAAAATCGAATTTCTGTCGGGGACGAACGGAGTCTATAGCTAAGTATATATCTGCTGGGTAGTTCCATGTACCAAAAACAGGATATTAGTGCACAAGAGGTGAGAGATGCCTTAAAATCTGTAAAAAAGAAAAATGGAAAAACTACTGGTGTGTGGGATATCCACAGAGATGCTGAAAACAGGAGGACGAAGGATGATAGAGGCCTTAGGAGTTGTTTTTAGCATAGTTTGGAGAACAGAGGTGGTACCAAGTGATTGGAAAAAGGCAATTATGATGCCAATATATAAAAATAACGGATACCAATATATAAAAATAACGGAAGTAAAAGGGAGTGTGGTAACTATCGGGGCAAAAGTTTACTGTCAGTCCCAGGGAAGATATTCATGAGAGTGATACTTAACAGAATAAGACCTATAGTAGATGAAAAACTTAGAGAACAGCAGTGAGGTTTCAGAAGTTGAAGGTCAACAGTGGATCACATTTTCACCTTTACACAGATAATTGAGAAGAGATGGGAGTATGCAAAGCCAATATTCTGTGCCTTTATAGACTTGGAGAAAGCGTATGATTCAGTGTGGAGGGATGGAATGTGGAGAGTGGCAGAACACTATGGTATACCACTAAAAGTGATAAGGATACTAAAGAACTGGTATCAAGGTGTGTGCAGCTGTGTACAGATGGATGGACTGCAAAGTGACTGGTTTCCAGTTGGAAGTGGGCTAAGACAGGGATGTGTTATGTCACCCACCTTGTTTAATGTATATATTGACCACATAATGAGAAGAGTGATGGAGAATGAAAACATAGGAGCTAGTATTAGTGGAGAAGTTTTTATGGATTTGGACTTTGCTGATGATGCTGCATTGGTTACTGATACGTGGCTGGTGCTGGTAGGTATGGTAATGAGGATGGAGATAGACACTGAATTTTGGCTTGAACTTCAGCATAATGAAGAGCAAGATCATGGTTGTGAGTAGGGATGATGGTTGGGTGAACATGGAAAACATGTCAATTAGAGGACAGGAACTCAAGCAAGTTGAGAAGTTTGTATACTTGGGAAGTGTGGTAACAGCAGACGGGAGGCAAATTGAGGATATACAAAGAAGAAAACTAGGAGCAGCAAGAGCTTTTGAAGTTCTGAGAAGAAACGTGGGGTCAAGGCATGAAATCAGCTTGAGAACTAAGACGAGAATATTTAATGCAGTAGTACTGCCAGTCCTGATGTATGGTTCGTCCACCTGGGCACTGACCAGAACAGAGGAGAGAAGGTTCGATACTTTTGAGATGAAGCTGCTGAGAAGGATACGTTGGCATTAATGGAACGATTTTGTTAGGAATGAAGACATCAGGATGAGATTGAGGCAAATGACATCAGTACCAGGCCGGCCAAAATGTTCAGACATGTTAGAGAATGGATGGGAATTGAGAACCCCAGGAGAGCACTGAGACCAGTACAAATATGGAAGAAAGAATCTACTGAGAAGGTCAAGAACAAGGTGAATAGACAGAACTGTCAGAGATCTTGAACAAGAAATCCAGAAGCTAGAGAAAAGCGAGGGAAATGGTTCAGGATAGACTGATGGAGAGGACCTGTATCAGCCTTATGCCATCGGCCGGAGGCAGCAAGATAAGTAAGTAAGTAAAGTATAATAAACTACATCTTTGATTCTTACTCCCAGTGCTTTTGAAGATTTCCTGTTAGATATAGAAATGTTTAGAAATTGGTTTTCCATATGGTGAAGTAATAAACTGGGATGGTTTCTGAGAAAATGTATAAAAATTGATGAAATATCAAATTATTTTGCTGTTATTCTTGCCAAAAGTTAAAATATTCAATGCCAATTAATACTGACAGGTACCCTACAATTAATACAGCCTAGTTCATTACACTTAATATTTTAGTAACATCTTATAGGTTTAAATGTTTTTAGACTCTAGCCTCCAATACTCAAACTGAATCAATAAAAAAATTTACAATAAACAGTAATCAGTTATAACTATTTAGCCTATACATAACAAATAGGCTAAATCTGAATATTTACAAGCATATCAGTTGGGTTAAGAATTAGTAGTACCTAAAGTTTACCCAGGCTACCTAGGAACTGGGTAGGCTAGGCTCAAGTCATTAATGTAAACTGCATTTAGTATTTATTCATCTCGTAACTTATTACCTAGGCTAGGTAGGCCACTTAGCTATACCTATACTATAATAGTCCCCCTAAAAACAAATGCAGAATCGCCTACACATAAAATAAATTGTAGGTACTAGTTCACGGCACTTCGCCTAATGGAACATATAGGTAGTAGGTACCTACCTAATACCTACTACACAACAACATGGTAGGTAGCTTAGGCTACTACTACACTTAGTACTATATCTTATTCATGTGGCTCAAAATAATGACAACAAAACAATATTATTCTCACCTTTTGGCCTTATCAATAAGCACACGTACTCAAAACAGACTCGTCTATGAACTACTAATCGTACAATATCGAGAGAATGCTGCATGCAATTGCACAGTGCACTTATGCTCAGAGAAGTACAGTAACTACAGAGTTAAAGAAAAAGCGCGACCGCGACTTCGGTTGGCGATCTTCTATAACTTTTACATAGGTTTCCACACACGACCTTAGTAATCTTTGTAAAGGCACATCTTTCCTTTAATTTGTGTGTTTGAGTCTCTGACACTTACAAACATCTTCTCTCCGGAAATCAGAATGATGCCAGTGAGTAAATTACCAAAGAATTATTTCTAATTTTACAGATAATCCTTTATGAAAGTTAACACATATATATAGTAATGTTTTTCATTTTGAAATAAAAATTCAGAAAAATAGAAAACTAACGAGAGACCATAAAATATAACTTTGAGACAATCCTGATGCCATGGTCACATTATCGTACAGGCGATTATAATAGTCCAGGTATATTTACAACTATGAGTGAATCCATATACCCACTCTACATACCCGACTGACCAACTTTCTTGGTAGACGATGTAAATAAGAGAGAGAGAGAGAGAGAGAGAGAGAGAGAGAGAGAGAGAGAGAGAGAGAGAGAGAGAGAAGGGGGGTGTGCACGCACATGTATATATATATGTACACACACACACACACACACACACACACACACATATATAATATATATATATATATATATATATATATATATATATGTATATATATATATATATATATATATATATATATATATTTACATATGTTTGTGGTATGTATGTGTGTGTATGCATCATGTGTGTATGTCCACGCACTCGACATGTAGGGCAAGATTATGGAAAAATTAGTAAGGTTACCTGGGTCAAGAGTTCGTCAACAACAGTGCTTTGCTTTCCCCAGGACCCACTGGCTTTCCCTAATACCTACTTCTATGTTTATCGGTCTTCTGACTAATTATATGAGCAATTGGAACTTGTCATGTATAATGTAATATGTTTTCATGGATAACGTGTGTATAGGCACGTTATATTTACAAAGTACACGAAAATTATATAATTAAGTACTTATTATAAAATATGTAAGTTAAACATATTTATATAATAGTTATTTTGCCAAAGGAAAGATATTAAAATCAATGTATCTATTGGTAAATGTCTCATGTTCATCTTCAACATGTAGTAGAGAATTTCATAAGTAATACAGGCAGAGACATTTCTGGCCATATCAGGAACACACACACATGTGTATATATAATATATATATATATATATATATATATATACATATATATATATATATATATATATACATACATACATAAACCTTTTCTAAGTTTTTGTCCGCATAATCTGAAATATTGGAATAGAATGACATTTGTTCTTCAGACATCGAATACCGTGATGAAAATTGCGGTTTTTATAATAATAAAGTTATTATGGACGACAAGGGAAGCAATGTTTCTTCCGATTCCTGTTTCTTGACGAAAATGAAACTGTCATCCAGAGACGAGATGCACACTCCTCTTCATTTTTATTTATCTTATTTTTACCATCGAATTATTTTGATTTATTGCCGACAAGAGGGAATGATTTTCATTTTATTTTCATAATTTATAAGACATAACCGAAAGAAACGTATACAACATAAAACGTCACACAAAGGTTTGGAAATAATATTGATATACTTTATTATTGACTCGTCAAAATGAATAGCTGAAAATTTTTCTACTCTGATGCGGAATTCAAGACTAATGGGAAATGACAGCGGACGTCCAGGGAATAGTGACTCAGATAATCCAAAATGGAATTTGGATGCACCGACTTTCTGGACGTTTAGTTTACAAGTGAAGAGGTGCTTTCACGCTTGCCGACTTACAACATCTCCCAGGCAGAACTTCATATTTTTTGCAGCTAATAATCCTTTTTTGTATTTAATCCTAGGCGATTTATGCACAAGAACACACACTCATGCTTTATATATATATATATATATATATATATATATATATACATACATACATACATACATATATATATATATATATATATATATATATATATATATTGTGACGAAGTGCCAAGTATCTGGTTACTACACTTACCAATCATTAATTGTTACCTCACAACAGCCAGACACCTGAACCTTCGTCACAGGTACTAAACGACTGAATAATCTAAAGGCAACAGTGATCCCTTAAACAACTTACCAGTATTACAGAAAATCAGACTAAGTTCATCAAAACAGGTGTGAGGTAATCTTGTATGTAATCAAATCAATCAAAGGGCATCACTCCATCAACAACTTTAAAAGTCTAAGTATTTCCCTGATTTCAGAAGTCTAAGTACTTCCCTGGTTCTAAGTCACTTCAAGTAAATTGAAGGAAAACAGCTCAATTACCACTCTATGCTTCTACCTAAGCTAAATATAATCATGTATAAATATACTGGTGAAAAAGAAAACACTTATAAAAATTTTAAATACAAAAATTTATTATTAAACGCAAAATTTATAAGTCAAATTCACAATATTAGGGAAATTAACTGTTACTTGAAGACAAAGTAAAGTTTAATTAATTCTTGAATTAAGTAAAATTAAATAAAAATTAATTTATCACAAAATTCAAGAAAATTAATTCAGTTGAAATTCAAAAGTGTTAGGCAATAATTAAAATTTGGAAATTAATTCACAAGTGCTAAACAATAAAACTTGAAAAGAATTCTAAGTAAATGCATATTGATTCACAAGTGTTAAATTCAATTAAATGTGCAAATTTAATTAATGAAAACAATTAAGTTAATCAAATTGTGAATGCAAATGAAAACACAGAAAAATGTGGAAAATACCAAAACTGTAAAAAGCACCAATCACACAGAATATAAAATAAAGACACACTTCAATAAGAAAAAATCGATAATGCACAAAAAAATTAAACAAACAAAACACAAAAATTTGCAATGTGTAAAAATTGAAATCATTCTTCAAACCACTGTACTATTAGTTCTCTAAACCCTTGTAACTATTAGTTCTCTAAGCCACTGTAGCTATCAGTTCTCTAAACCCTTGTAACTATTAGTTCTCTAAGCCACTGTAGCTATCAGTTCTCTAAACCATTGTAACTATTAGTTGCAACTAATAACATTTCAATAACACACATTACCATGGTACCAATTGTCTTTCTGCTGCAGTTTGTTCAAAATATTTCACCACACAATTCACAATATTTCAAAAAGGCGCCGTTACACACTTGTACAATATTTGTTCAGATTCCACAATACGCACTAAATAATACTAAATAACTCTAAGAAATCCGAAATCTAAAACTTACGAGTGACCATTCAGTAGGTATAAAATCTTTACGTTACGTTAAATGAACTCAAAAGTGGCGTGCGAGAGAGAGAGAGGGGAGATCTAAACGCTTTGAGGATTTAAGTCTGAATGAATCTTTTTCTCTCTTTACATTCTACGTTATATACTTTAAAAATAATGGTATGCGAAATCTGAACATACATTTCAAGACATCCTATAACTCTAAGCTAAATAAGGAATCTGATAATGTTGCAAAACTCTATTCCAACATTTCATACAGTCTAGGGGAAGATATATACATTAAAAAAGTAGCAGCATATAATATATATATATATATATATATATATATATATATATATATATATATAATATATATATATATATATACATGCTGCGTGCGAGAGCGCGTGCCACGGAGTGGCAGAGAGAAGTTTAGGTACAGAAGAACTTCCAACGTGATTGACATAATTTGTAACTCATATTCATTTCTATGAGATGCAAAAGCAAAACTAAAAGAGCGACTTACAATTGGATAAATGTAGCCTTATAAATACATGTACTGTATAGTATTATACTTGATTCATTCGTTTTACATGTAATTAAGCCTGGGAGATGTTGTAGTGTGAAAGCACCTCTTCAGAAAGTCGACGCATCCAAATTCCAGATGGGATCGTAAAGGTTCTATTTTTTGACCACAATGAGTTCCCATTCCTAATCAGCGCCACTATTCCCAAGACTCCTGCTGCCATTTTCCTCGTAGTCTTGAGCCCTCCAGACTCTACGCGGCTTTCGATAGTTATAGTTCACAACCCATCAACTATTCATTTGCATGCTTCTTCATTTCGTTATGTCCAAAACAAATTATCAACCATGCGTATGTGGTTGGGTGAGTGAATGTGCGTGAGTGTGAATAAACTTAGACGTGCGTATCTTCAGGCAGAGGGACAGGTCGAAATGGATAGCAGACCTTT
>NC_087200.1:203600146-203602646 GCF_015104395.2 Macrobrachium nipponense
AAGTAAATTGAAGGAAAACAGCTCAATTACCACTCTATGCTTCTACCTAGCTAAATATAACATATATAAATATACTGGTGAAAAAAAAGAAAACACTTATAAAAATTTTAAATACAAAAATTTATTATTAAACGCAAAATTTATAAGTCAAATTCACAATATTAGGGAAATTAACTGTTACTTGAAAACAAAGTAAAGTTTAATTAATTCTTGAATTAAGTAAAATTAAATAAAAATTAATTTATCACAAAATTCAAGAAAATTAATTCAGTTGAAATTCAAAAGTGTTAGGCAATAATTAAAATTTGGAAATTAATTCACAAGTGCTAAACAATAAAACTTGAAAAGAATTCTAAGTAAATGCATATTGATTCACAAGTGTTAAATTCAATTAAATGTGCAAATTTAATTAATGAAAACAATTAAGTTAATCAAAATGAAATGAAGCAAATGAAAACACAGAAAAATGTGGAAAATACCAAAACTGTAAAAAGCACCAATCACACAGAATATAAAATAAAGACACACTTCAATAAGAAAAAATCGATAATGCACAAAAAAATGAAACAAACACAAAACACAAAAATTTGCAATGTGTAAAAATTGAAATCATTCTTCAAACCACTGTAACTATTAGTTCTCTAAACCCTTGTAACTATTAGTTCTCTAAGCCACTGTAGCTATCAGTGCTCTAAACCTTGTAACTATTAGTTGCAACTAATAACATTTCAATAACACACATTACCTTGGTACCAATTGTCTTTCTGCTGCAGTTTGTTCAAAATATTTCACCACACAATTCACAATATTTCAAAAAGGCGCCGTTACACACTTGTACAATGTTTGTTCAGATTCCACAATACGCACTAAATAATACTAAATAACTCTAAGAAATCCGAAATCTAAAACTTACGAGTGACCATTCAGTAGGTATAAAATCTTTACGTTACGTTAAATGAACTCAAAAGTGGCGTGCGAGAGAGAGAGGGGAGATCTAAACGCTTTGAGGATCTAAGTCTGAATGAATCTTTTTCTCTCTTTACATTCTACGTTATATACTTTAAAAATAATGGTAAGTGAATCTGAACATACATTTTAAGACATCCTGTAACTCTAAGCTAAATAAGGAATCTGATAATGTTGCAAACTCTATTCCAACATTTCATACAGTCTAGGAGACGATATATACAGTAAAAAAGTAGCAGCATATAATATATATATATAATATATATATATACATACACATCATACATACATGTTGTGGCGGGCGCGTGCCACGGAGTGGCAGAGAGAAGTTGAGGTACAGAAGAACTTCCAACGTGATTGATATAATTTGTAACTCATATTCATTTCTATGAGATGCAAAAGGCAAAATGAAAAGAGCGACTTACAATTGGATAAATGGAACCTTATAAATACATGTACTGTATAGTATTATACTTGATTCATTCGTTTTACATGTAATTAAGCCTGGGAGATGTTGTAGTGTGAAAGCACCTCTTCAGAAAGTCGGCGCATCCAAATTCCAGATGGGATTGTAAAGGTTCTTTTTGACCACAATGAGTTCCCATTCCTAATCAGCGCCACTATTCCCAAGACTCCTGCTGCCATTTTCCTCGTAGTCTTGAGCCCTCCAGACTCTACGCGGCTTTCGATAGTTATAGTTCACAACCCATCAACTATTCATTTGCATGCTTCTTCATTTCGTTATGTCCAAAACAAATTATCAACCATGCGTATGTGGTTGGGTGAGTGAATGTGCGAGGGTGTGAATAAACTTAGACGTGCGTATCTTCAGGCAAAAGGGACAGGTCGAAATGGATAGCAAACCTTTGTGTAACGTTGTATGTTGTATAGGCAAGGTCAACCCCCTCCCACCCAAACGCTTCAGAAAATCAGTCAATTTATTAGACCTATATGAACACGTAACCGAATGTAAACCTCATGTAATAATAGTTACACCATGTAAAAAATTATATATCATGAACAAAGTTAACCAACCCCTAAGTACTAAGCATTGACAAGTATAAATAATAACCTCAAAAACTCCCCCCTGCAACCCACATTCGCTTCTTCTTAGAGCTGCTATAAATGGGATACAGGATATTATTGCATTTTAGTTCTTGCTTGACAAAGAAGGTGACACAGAAGAAACGGAATATCTATCTATCTACACACACACACACACACAAACACACACATATATATATATATATATATATATATATATATATATATATATATATATATATATACATACATACATACATACATACATACATACGAATACACGGAAAATATACCGTATATAACACATTTTCTTACCTTTGTAATAATTTATACGAAATTTTGAATATTTAACGTTCACTTGGTTATACGGACTGGACTACACAAAAGATGCTTGACTTCCTGTTCGCCATCTTTTGTTTACTTTCTTATCTGTGATAAACAACAATTTGTCTTTTTTTAACAGGGCTATGATAGTAACATCATTTGTTAC
>NC_087200.1:203605146-203610146 GCF_015104395.2 Macrobrachium nipponense
TCATAAATTGAGTAAGATGTATGTTATTATACCCCATTATATAAAAAAAATAATTTTAATAGTACAATGAAAATGTTTTCAGAAAATACCCATAAAAAAAGTTAAAAGAAAATTCGGAAAAAAGCTTTATTTATTTTCAAGGTTATAACATCGTTTGTTGAATCATAGGTACTATACGAACCAAGAAAAGCAAACATCATTATATATCATTAGAAATGTCATTTACTCTACTTTAATTTCGTATATAATAATGTCCTCGATAAAATGCATAGTTTAGGAGTATAACGCGAAAGTCTAAAAACATCGCGATTTCGGTGGTGTTTTGCCCCTTAAAAATTTGCTAGTGCCCCCGTTTTTTTAGTTTTTCTTTCTTTCTTTTTGCAAAATAGTACTAGAGACTTATCAGAACCCTTTGATGTAGGAATTATTTGGTTATAAATTTTTTCGGTTCCGGCGGCCAGTTTGATTTGTATAATATGTAGTCTTAAAGTTCCTTGTTATTTTAGGTCATTTTGAAATGCTTTAATTTCTATTCTCGTTAATATATAGTAAACCCAAAATGTTATTCTTCGCGTTCATTAAAATGAATTTGATTGTAAAAAGCTTCAAAGACAAAGTATTTGATGGAAATAGTCTCCCTAATTTTTTTCTTATCTTTTCTGCACTGAATAAAGGTATCAAATAGTTTAGTCGCCATGTAAATGAAATTCGGCGACGAAAACTTAACTGAGGCCGCAGTCATTTAGCGAGATTTTAATGCCATTTACACACAAAATCCAAGAAGTTACATATATCAAATTGAAGCTGAGAATTTTACCTTTAAAACGGTGCCTTAATATTTAAAATATCTTTAGATATATGAAAGACATGAAGGTAATTCCGTGAGTTCCGGGATCTCCGTGATAGAGTTCCGACTTCCGAGGGATGAACCTGGCAAAAAGAAAAAGAAAAAAAGAAAAAAAAAGTAGATGATATAGATCACAGAATTGACAGTATCTGAAGACCCATCGTGAAGGTGCCACAAAATTTCATCGAAAGAAAAGCCCCAACCCCGACCCCATCCAAAATTCACAGCCCAAAGTAGCTGCTGTTTCAAATCTGAATCGGAATGTTTCGCCTTTCTTCGGAATAGTAGGCTACTCTCCTCCTCAATCTGGAGAATTTTCGATTTCCCTTCCTGGTCATCACCGATGCAACAATGGATTTGAAGCCTAAAGAATCCATTTCTTCCATTTCGGATGAGAGAGAAAGGGAGGAAGGAATCTTCTCCATCCTCTTCCATTCTTCAGAATCCAGGAGGAATATTGAGAAAGTAACCATAAGACAACCGAAAGAGGGAGTTAGGTGGAGAGAGATTGAGTGCTTGTCTGTGTATGTGTCTGTGTGTGAAGAGAAAGAGTGAGCGCTCACTCGTGTGAATGCTTGTGAGTATCAAAGCTTATGTGGAAGATGGATGGAAGAGTGTAAGGGAATGAATGTGCGAGTGCTAGAGGTCTCTCTCTCACCCTTTCAAATTAATCTTTTTCTTTTTCTTTGCAGATGCAGTAAACCGACCAGAGGAGATAAAGTCACAGGATTATAGTACTAACACAGGATACTACAATTGAGAACTAAAGACTAGACTCAGAAAATATGATGATCTCTGGAGAACACCTGGAATGAGGATCCTAAAGAAGTCAACGACAAGCATGGCTTGCAACTCCGATAAGGACCTAAACAAGCCTGTCTTAAAGAACACTTGGAATACGTACTGGACTAGACGGACGCTGGTGGGCAACCAGTAGCCGGGGGACTACTGGTTGCTTGCTGGCCCTGAAAAAAACTCCGATAAGGACCTAAACAAGCCTAGGCCTTGAAGAACGCTTGGAATACTGGACTAGACAGACGCTGGTGGGCAACCAGTAGCCGGGGGACTACTGGTTGCTTGCTGGCCCTGACAAAAAAAACTCCGTAAGGACCTAAAACAAAACAAGCCTAGGCCTTGAAGAACGCTTGGAATACTGGACTAGACAGACGCTGGTGGGCAACCAGTAGCCGGGGGACTACTGGTTGCTTGCTGGCCCTGAAAAAAACTCCGATAAGGACCTAAACAAGCCTAGGCCTTGAAGAACGCTTGGAATACTGGACTAGACAGACGCTGGTGGGCAACCAGTAGCCGGGGGACTACTGGTTGCTTGCTGGTCCTGAAAAAAACTCCGATAAGGACCTAAACAAGCCTAGGCCTTGAAGAACGCTTGGAATACTGGACTAGACGGACGCTGGTGGGCAACCAGTAGCCGGGGGACTACTGGTTGCTTGCTGGCCCTGAAAAAAACTCCGATAAGGACCTAAACAAGCCAAGGCCTTGAAGAAACACTTGGAATACTGGACTAGACGGACGCTGGTGGGCAACCAGTAGCCGGGGGACTACTGGTTGCTTGCTGGCCCTGAAAAAAACTCCGATAAGGACTAAACCAAGCCTAGCCTTGAAGAACGCTTGGAATACTGGACTAGAACAGACGCTGGTGGGCAGGCCAGTAGCCGGGGACTACTGGTTGCTTGCTGCGGCTGAAAAAAAACTACGAGGACCAAACAAGCCTAGGCCTTGAAGAACGCTTGGAATACTGGACAGACAGACAGCTGGTGGGCAACCAGTAGCCGGGGGACTACTGGTTGCTTGCTTGGCCCTGAAAAAACAACTGAAAAGACCTAAAAGAAGCCTAGGCCTTGAAGAACACTTGGAATACTGGACTAGACAGACGCTGGTGGGCAACCAGTAGCCGGGGGACTACTGGTTGCTTGCTGGTCCTGAAAAAAACTCCGATAAGGACCTAAAGAAGCCTAGGCCTGAAGAAACACTGGGGGAATACCTGGATAGACCAGACCGCTTGGTGGGCACCAGGTGAAGGGGGTACCACTTGAATACCGGGGGACTAAGAACAGGACGGCTGTGGTGGGGGCAACCAGTAGCCGACTACTGGTTGCTTGCTGGTCCTGAAAAAAACTCCGATAAGGACCTAAAGAAGCCTAGGCCTTGAAGAACACTTGGAATACTGGACTAGACAGACGCTGGTGGGCAACCAGTAGCCGGGGGACTACTGGTTGCTTGCTGGTCCTGAAAAAAACAAAAAAACCCAATAAGACCTAAAAACCTAGGCCTTAAGGACCTTGGAATACGATAGACAAGCTGGGCAACCATAGCCTGGGGACTACTGGTTGCTTGCTGGTCCCTGAAAAAAACCTCCAAATAAGACCTACAAGCTGGCCTTGAAGAAACATTGGAATACTGGACTAGACAGACGCCTGGGGGGCAACCAGTAGCGGGGATACTGGTTGCTTGCTGGTCCTGAAAAAAACTCCGATAAGGACCTAAAGAAGCCTAGGCCTTGAAGAACACTTGGAATACTGGACTAGACAGACGCTGGTGGGCAACCAGTAGCCGGGGGACTACTGGTTGCTTGCTGGTCCTGAAAAAAAACTAACAAAAGAACTCCGATAGATAAAGAAGCCTAGGCCTTGAAGACACTTGGAATACTGGACTAGACCAGACGCTGGTGGGCAACCAGTAGCCGGGGACTACTGTTGCTTGCTTGGTCCTGAAAAAAAACTACGATAAGGACCTAAAGGGCCAAGTAGCCTAGGACCTTCGAACGACGCGCGGTGGGCAACCAGTAGCCGGGACTACGGTTTCTTTGTGCCCTGAAAAAAAACACTAAGGACCTAAACAACCCAGGCCGAAGAACACTTGGACTGGACTAGACAGACGCTGGTGGGGCAACCAGTGCCGGGGGGACTACTGGTTTGCTTGCTGGTCCTGAAAAAAAAAACTCCGATAAGGACCTAAACAAGCCTAGGCCTTGAAGAACACTTGGAATACTGGACTAGACAGACGCTGGTGGGCAACCAGTAGCCGGGGGACTACTGGTTGCTTGCTGGCCCTGAAAACAACTACGAAAAGGACCTAAAGAAGCCTAGGCCTTGAAGAACACTTGGAATACTGGACTAGACAGACGCTGGTGGGCAACCAGTAGCCGGGGGACTACTGGTTGCTTGCTGGTCCTGAAAAAAACTCCGATAAGGACCTAAACAAGCCTAGGCCTTGAAGAACGCTTGGAATACTGGACTAGACAGACGCTGGTGGGCAACCAGTAGCCGGGGGACTACTGGTTTGCTTGCGGGCCTTAAAAAAACTCCGATAAGGACCTAAACAAGCCTAGGCCTTGAAGAACACTTGGAATACTGGACTAGACAGACGCTGGTGGGCAACCAGTAGCCGGGGGACTACTGGTTGCTTGCAGGCCCCGAAAACAACTCCTATAAGGATCTAAACAAGTCTAGGCCTTGAAGAACAATTGGCCTAATAAACCAGACGGACGCTGGTGGGCAACCAGTAGCCGGGGGACTACTGGTTGTTTGCTGCCCGGCAGAATGCCTTTCAATATATGCAAAATATGGGTTATGCAATGCATTCAATGGGCTAAACACTACTTGCATATATACTGTGGCAACCTCTGGCGTGGCGTAAAAAACCCGTAAGTTCAATGCCTTCCATATATCATAGTATGGGTTATGCAAATGCATAATGGGCTCAATACTTGCATATACTACTGTGGCAACTGGCGCGGCGCCTTCATACTATGCTGCAAGTATGTTATGCAATGCATAATGGCCTTCCAATATGCATATTACTGTGGGCAACTGGGGGGCGTTAAAAACCCGTAAGTTCAATGCCTTCCATATATGGGCTAGCAATGGGTATGCAATGCATAATGGGCTCAATACTGTTGCATATGGCCTAACTGGGCGCGGCGTAAAAACCCGTAAGTTCAATACCTTTCATATATGCAAAATATGGGTTATGCAATGCATAATGGGCTCAATACTTGCATATACTACTGTGGCAACCTCTGGCGTGGCGTAAAAACCCGTAAGTTCAATGCCTTCCATATATGCATAGTATGGGTTTATGCATGCTAATGGGCTCAATACTGCATATACTACTGTGGCAACCCCTCTGGCGT
>NC_087200.1:203615146-203632646 GCF_015104395.2 Macrobrachium nipponense
AGGACAGCACACCCACCTCAAGAGCGGGAATGGGTCGGAAGGAGATGGGCACTTTCCTCCTTCCCCCCTAGCCCCTCTAGCCGCTGAGGAGACGGTATTCACCTTCAGGATGGATGGGGGAGTGTGAGCTGTAAGCTTCGTCTGGCATAAACCCAAGCTGTTAGAAGTTAGAATGATCGATAGAGTAAGAGAAGCTGACAGCTGTCGGATGGCGGCTGACGACAGCAAGGGAGTGTAGCAAGACACTCCTCCCCTCCCCTCCAGAGGAAGGGGAAGGCGAGGTGGAGAGAGGAAGGAGGGTCAGCTGGGATCCTTCCTTGGCACAGGGAGACGAGGAGAGTAATTACTGACCAGCGTGAATTAATCGTCAGTAGGGGTCTTTGTGAAGAATTTAAAGTCTGGGTGTGAAAATTTGGGCAACCCGCATTGAAAACTTTTTTGTTTGTTTGTTTTGTTTTATTCACTGTAGTTTATGTTATATTATTAATAATTATTCAGTAATTATGATAATTGTATTGTTGAGCTGCTACCAACAGTTCCATGATTCCTGATGCCACCGCCAGATGTCGGTGTGTGTGTTGTTGCTGTAACCCCGCTCATTACAATAAAGTTAAGTTGTAACATGTGAGTTTATATCATGAATATCCCCATCCAATGAACGACAATCGAGGACACATAGGAACCTGAAATTGTTGAGGCTCGTGATGGGAATAGGTGGCGGAGAGATCCCAATGCCTCCCTCCCACATTTGTTTACGCTGAGGATTGAGCCTGGGGGTCCCACCGATGCCACCGCTGGGGTGGTAAGAGTGAGCGACATTTTCTCGCTCTTTTTGTCTGATCATATGCTAGCCAAGATTGTCTTGCGTTCCAATGATCGACTTGCCCTTTTGAGGAATAATTATCATCATAAGGGCAATGTTTGCCCACAGGGACATGGATCTGAGGGAAACTGAAGGGGTTCATTGGGATCCTGATAATACCGGCTGTAAGATCAAACAATCACACCACAATGAGTGACAAGTGGGATTCTTCCGGAGGGCAATCAGCAAGCGTCCGTTTTGCCCTGCCTAACGAGAGATTCATTTTGATGATTCAGCCACCAGAGCGGAGTGAGCGAGGACAGATCACCTTGCTCCCTTTCGCAAAGCTTTTGATCATGTGGTGGCTATTGCAGACAAAATTACTCTCCCGGGTCCAGGGTTGGCAAAACCAATGTTTTTTTTTTTTTTTTTTTTAAACAAAAACCTTGTTTTTTTTTTGGGGGGGTTTTAACTATGAAATATAGTTTTTTCATTTTTTTTTGTGCTACTAGCCATGGTTTTTTTATGGGTTTATTTCATATTTGGGCTACCCAGAACAAAACTAAAGCAATTTTAATGATAATCACACAATTCTGCGGCCCTATATGTATTTGACATACAAGTTTGAGTTTTCAGTCATTTTTCATCTTACCCCTTGCTCCTGGTGGAATGCATTAAAAGGCAAAATCGATATCAGTGTGATAGAACATATCTGTGGTTTGCTTAATGGACTTACTTCAAGTGCAAGCATTGAGAGAATCTTTTCTAATTTTGGTTTGGTGCACTCCAAACTCAAACAGACTGGGAATTAAAAAAGGCAGGGAAGTTGGTTTTTACACAAAGTTTTAAACAAAGACTATAATGTAGATGAAACAGACTAATTTGTTTTGTTTTGAAGTGTTGATCAAGTTACCTTGACATTGAAATTTTTACTTTATAAACAAATTTTGTCTGAAAAATTATGCATGGTCAGAGGCTAGGATTTGGATGAATAACTTATTTTTTTCTTCATATATACCTGTGCTAACATTTGTAGTCAACACTAAATGGTGTTTATTTTTAAAAAATTTTCTTTTATTTGAATGTCTTTTTTACCTATTTCAACTTGAAATGAATAATTGCTCTCTTCTCAAGCTATGATTTAACATGACCGTTTCTTTCTATATAACTAACACCCCCCCCCGCCCCCCCCCCTTTTTTTATTAAAGATATAAAATAATTTACAAATTTCTATTAACCTAATTATCTGAAGTTTACCAATTGTATGAATATGTTTCAGTTACAATCAAATGTTATATTATGGCATGGTTACACAAATATACTGTAAGATAGTTACAATTACCAAAAATATATATTACCTAAAATAATAGTTATAAAGGAAACATGAAGACTAAAAATATAAAAACCAAAAAAAACCATGGTTTTTTTATAGACTGGTTTAAACCATTTTCACTGTGGATGAGCACGCTAGCCAGGTAAGAAGTGACTGTTTTTTTTTTGCTGGACCTATTATCATAAACTCCATCTTCTCCTGTTTGAATTTTCCTTCCTCCTGATCCTTACTACTCTTAACGTTAACATTTTCTTACTTTTTTACTGTCCCCCTCACTTCCTTACTTTATACTTTCTTTCTACTATCCATCCTTAGTAGTCATTCATGAATTTTCATCTCTTCTCATGGCACACATGGCTATACCTCGCCCTTCGACTTCCTCCACCTTGTTGCATTTCTCTCTGCTAAAAAGACTGGCAGGTAAAAGATTCGTAAAAGAGACAAATAAATTGACAGAGCAACAATATTGTATTTTGACCAATAAACTCCAGCTCTCGCATCTGTGGAAAATGATAAAAGGCAAAACTGGGGCACTATTTATTTTGACAGGAACAAGTGAAGTTTGAAAACAAATTACCACAAGGATAAAAGAAACATAGGATAAGGTCTTGCTCGGCTTCATGTATCAAGGCAGCTTCAAAGGACTGGTAAAAAAAAAAAAAAAAAAAAAAGAAAAAAAAAAAAAAAAAAAAAGGTAGCTGACAACTGCGAAGAGTAGCGGAGCTTCTTAGACTGAGAGAGGGGTGTGCTATTCATATATCCTCTTCGCTAGAGACAAATGCAGATATTATTTATTGGGGGAAAATAACAATCATATAATTTCTTGTTATTTGGACCAGACTTAACTACAATCATTAAAATCTTTACCTTTCACATATTTCTGTGGAAATGTGGATCAAAACTTATACATCTTTAAGCTGATATTTATACATTCTTATTAAACTCTCTTTTATAAACTAACTTCATTTAAGTCTTAACATTTAATTAGTACAGGAATGTTTTTTTTTGTGTCTCCAGTTGATATTATGATTATTATCTCTTACATGAGCAAAAAATTGCCCATACTCTGTATATATCTTTAAGTCTTTGATGCTGCTTAATTCTCTTTTCCAGTGATGGTACCATTTTTGATCCACACAGAATTTATCATAAGAATTACATTGGATTGATTGTGCACATTCTTGGGACTGTCATCACAGTTGTTTATTAATTTTTTGTTTTTTAATGAAATTAGTGCCCTTCCGTGGGCAGTAATTTCATAAAAAAAATGTCTCGTGTAATTCTGATACGTTTCTGTTTTATCACTGTAAGAGTCCTTTATTCTGCAATCTCATTTCATTGTCTAATACAATATTAGGAAGTGTTAATCCCTTATACATTTTCCTAATAACATTTATTTCTTATGGATATATTCAGGACTATATTGCCAGTAATGCCCACAAAAAATGATGTGAACACCAATTTCTTAACTTAAGTGTTGAAGCCCACATAAATGCAAACTCATTGCTTCTGTGAATATCACAGTCCAAAAAGGTTAGGCTATAATCATTTTCCCTATTTATAACAAAACACAGTGAGATAATAATAAAAAAAGGCTCAAGCTGTTCACATCCTTGCATCTTCATTCTCAAGAGTGTATAAACTTCACAGCAGTCACATCTAAAACACTTAACTATTGTCAGAAAATTCTTCAAACTGGTGTGGTGTTCTCAGTAAGAACTTTGCAGATACTTCGTTTGCATTTTCTACAAAAACTCAGGCGGTCACAAACTCATGATAAACGAAATCTTTGGGTGACAATTCGTCTTCCGTGATTTTCTGTTGGCCTCAGGATTTTGTCATTTGTGGAAATTCATTTAAAAGTGCAATCCTTTTTTTAAGTGCATACAAGAGCAACATATACTATTAAGCTCTGTGAAGCTAAGTGTCTTCTTCAAGTTAAAATGGTCATAATTAGCTTTTAAAATCAATCCTATTAATTGGTCATTAACTATATCATCACAAACTCAAACCACTAAAAGTAGGTAAATGGTGCTCCCTAATCCCCTCTGAGTTGATAAAACCTTGGCTACTTACTCAGCTGACCAAATCCAGTCAATCTTCAATTTGAATATGGAACTAGAGAGCAAACCAGCAACTTGTGTACAACTCACAGTGTCTCAGGAAAACAGGAATTTTCTACTCAAGATAATTATCATCACAGAATAGAATGTAAAAATTAATACTATATATAGTTATTATTTCCTCTAGTTACCCTCCTTTGTTAGGTTATACCTCTATGAGGGTCAGTTCATGACACCCTGTCTTGTGCAGTGCAGATTGCAACCTATGCAATTTGCAGAGAAAACTGTCTCTACAGAGGGCAAAATGTTGTTAGTCCATCTTAAGAGGCTGGTTTTTCGCAGGATGTACCTGAAAAGAAAGACGTGTTTTAAAAAAAGAAAGCATTTCTGAAGAAAAAGTAAAATTCTTCAAGGGAACACACCAAGAGCAAATCACTCTTAAGTCGTTCCAACAATAGTCTGATGAAAACACATTTAGTCAATGGTTTACAGCAGGAGTTATGACTTCATGTTGAGGTTCCAGTTGCTGTAGAAAGTAAATTGCTTTAAACATAAAAAGCCTCGAATATGACATGTGAGGAGAAAACAAGACAGTATGACTTATGTATAAAAGTTTATAAAAAGACATGCATACTAAGTTAACCATATTTCTTTTCTATTAATAAAAGTGCCCATTTTTATCTAACAAATACCATACAAGTTTGATAACTGACAATTTCGTCTGAACTATTTGTTTTGTTTTAAGAGGAGATGAGAGAGAGAGAGAAGAGAGAGAGAGAGAGGAGAGAGAGAGAGAGAGAGAGAGAGAGAGAGAGAGACCCCTTTACCACTTTACCATGGTCAATATTTCATTACGGCTTCATCTGTCCAGTTTTACCACTCGAATTCATTAATAAAAAAAATGAGTGGATTAGGGCCAGTGGTTCCCAAACTGGGGTCCGTGGACCCCCTCCGGGTGTCCTGGAGAAGGGCCTAGGGGGTCTGAGACACAAGGAAAAAAATTAACATTTTTTCAACTCCAAAAAAAATATATATACAATAAAAAATGTACATAACTGATTCTCTATCATCCTAGTGTCGGTGTTATTGACACTTTGGTGCGCAAGCAGCTAACTTGCACATCTTTATTACATCATTGTTTATAACATAAGCTTACTTTCAAATGAATTACGACGTAGCAACTCCCGGTATGGTAATGATAACTTTTGATTGGCTATGAGGTCCTCGCCTGGGACTCATCATATTTGGAGGTCCTCGGTCATGGCCAAGTTTGGAACCACTGGACTAGGCAGTGGCATATCCCTGTGGGTAGGGGTGTAAGAATACTACCACTGTAGGTCCTGTGTGTCGTAAAAGGTGACTAAAGGAGAGCTGTTGCCTTGCACTCGTACTTTTTTATTAAAGGGCTAGGTCCCACTGCCAATAACTGTGGAAACTGCTGCCTTGCAAACCCCTTTGACAAGCAATAAGCCATGCCTGATGCATGCAGTGGGGAAGGCGCATCAGGTAACTGATCCCTTAATGTAGGAACGAAGAAGGACTAGGCAGTGGCAATTATCCCGTCGAATTTCTTACACAACGTCATTGTCTCGAGTCAGACGTTTCAAGATCAAAGATTTGAACAGAACACGAAAAGTGGACAGGGTTTCCTCGGATGCAATAGTTTCTGACGTTTCCCGTTTTCGTTGAATGTCTCTGGAACGATAAACAATCTTCCAGGACCGGATGTTATGATCTTTTCAAATGTGACTGGATGTTTGTCTAAATAAAGAGGGGGGTCAGAAGGGGGGCTCAAAACGCTGTACAAGACACACTTTGAAATGTTAGTTTTAGTACGGATTGGGGGGGTTGTCTCTCTTTCTCTCATAACACTAGTCATTATACGTATAGCAGAAGGTAACTTGGTTGCAACTATGAAATTCAGGAATTAGTACTCTTACTAGAGATACCAGGTACATTCTTCATCCTTCCATTTACCGTCCGAATACATCGCAGCACAGTCTTGTCCATTACGATGTTTGGTTGCCCGTCTGCCCAGCCACCGCTAAAAGTAATAATGGAAACAGTTAAGATTAGAATGACGTTAATATTTCACATTAAAAATATGATGAATGTCATATATACAAACATTCGCTCACATCTCTGTGTGGGTTTTTAATGTTCTTGTACATAAATAACATAAATAACATAATAGCCCAAAATAAAAGCAGTTCATCTAGTATGTCCTAATATCGTGAATGCTGTGTACTGTCCAGACTATTATCAAGGAATGACAAAATACTAGAAGTCACAATGGCCTATTTGTGAAGGAGAGAAAATTCCATTACTCTCTTGAAATCCATAGAGCAAATACCCTCCCATTGAAACGATACAGCATAAGTGTATAATACAACTTTGTGAAACCTTTTAATCACGAGAAACAAGAGTTGACTTATCACGGGAGCATTCTGGAAACCCTTGACAATTGCCCCACAGGATGTATCATGAGTGTCCACTGGATCCATTTTTGTTTTTTAAGAGCTTAATGAAGACGTGGCTAACAGGCACTGCAGTTACCCATTTCACATACTTTGTTAATACGTAAATTTTTGGGACACTCGTTCATGTCTTGCCTTATTTAATATATACAAACCAAGGGGAAATCGAGCAAATAACAATCCCCTTGATAATTGCCACTGTCTTCAACAGCGCTGTTGTCCACAGACCATTTAAAGCTGTTTTCCGTTGCTCTGTCATTCAGTCCAATCCAGAAGCCACTGTTACCTATTTTACCTGTTGGAAAGAAATACTGTCCTGTGAGTACTACACATCTGATGCTAAGAACAAAACATTAAGTTATCTCTAAAATCCGTGTGCAGGCAAGGTACGTTTTGATTCATTTATAGATTTCAGGCACACAGGCCAAGCACTGGGGCAACTAAGGCCACTCAGCACTGAAATGGAAACTGACAGGTATAAAAAGTTTGAAAGGTGTAACAGGAGAAAAACCTCAAAACAGTTGCACTAAGAATCAATTGTTAGGAGAGGGTGGACAGTAAGATGGTAGAAAGAGAATATGAATAAAAGCACAGTAAAAGGAATGAAAGCAGTCACAGCTAGGACACTGCAAAGAACCTCAGTAATGCCTACAGTGGCACCGCATGAGATGCACTGATGGCACTACCACCCTCTGGGGGGCAAAGGCAATGTTGCATCACCAGTGAGTAATGAATTTCCTTTTACTATACACTTATTCAAAATTATGTTTGAGTGGATTAGACTGAATGATCAAGTGATTCAGGGGAAGAATGTTGGATCTCCATTCGCCATGAATTATAGATATTCTTTCTATCGTTATATATCCTGCCACAGAATTTGTCACCTTGCACTGTGCCTGTTCTCTGCCATTAAGCACACTAACTCACAGGGTAATTGGTCAGGTGTTTTTTGCAAAACAAGGAATGCCATCGAGCAAATTGCACCAGAAACAAAAAGAATATTGATTGCTTGCTTCAATGAGGATGTTTAATCACCTTTGATGTCAACGTATTCTGGAATTCTCGCCAAATTTGTGTGCACGGAACTGCTGAGATAGTCTTTTGTTTTTTTCCTTTCACTTGCGACCGCACTCTTAGTCTAGAAAGGCAGAAAATCCCAGGTTTATCAAGTTTTGTGTTCATAATCAAGTTTTCACTTCTGTTTTTTTACGTAGTTATAGCCGGGATCATTCTTTTTAAACACATTCACAGTATTTTACTTCGTTATTATTTACTCTTTCCTTCATTTAGTTTTTCGTTGTCCGTTGTGGGAAATTAATAATTGTCAAGTATAGAGACTTACATTATGTACTGCGAAATACTGCAAGGTCTGTTAAGTTTTGTATAACAGCATTAACAAGTACACTTTGTACACACACCAAACCTACTTTCGAACACTCAACTTGCCAAACATTCAGATACCAGTGAAGGGAATTATTATATATATAAGTAATAATATGGGAAGAACTGCAAAGAAACAGAAATGGGAATTTGAAGTTTGTTCTGTTGGTGGGAAGCAGAGGATAAATAACTTTACAAGATGCAGGTCAAAAGAAAGTGTTCAGATATAGTTTTCTAAATGTCATGATTGATACATTAGTGCTGAAATGAGGAAATAGCACACACACACACACACACAAAATAAATTTTGTACACTTACCTTTAATGAAGTCATTCTCCCCTTGACTTGTTATCTTGACCAACTCACTGCCATGTCCTTGGCAAACACTTCGTGCAGTTACCCAGTCCTTATTCCAAAAACTATTATATTGAAAGTAGTAGCAGGAACCATTAAACATATCGTAGTATGATGGGCAAGCTGAAGTGAAAAACAAATCCTTATTCATTCAGTAAACATCAATTTCCACTTGGTCAAGAGCTGCTATACACATGAATCCTGAATTTCTGCTAAAATTTCATTTGAACCATTTTGACTCATCTTACAAATGACTCTTTTGAAAGAATGTGCGATACTTTGATGACATTTAAAGGCTTGCCTTATATTTAAAATCATACCTTACTTATCAGTGATAGGAGACACCAACTGAGCTAATATAACTATTTGGACTTTTAAATGATTATTAAAGTAACAGATATTGAAAGAATTAAAAGTATATAAATATGATACAATATTTATTATTATTATTAGTGGTACTTGTATGTTAGGAGACCTGTAATCATTATAAAAAATAACATAAAGGAATAGGATGAATCATTACTTTTTGCTTTGGTTGTAGTTGGGGTTGTGGTTGTAGTTGCAGTAGTTGAAGTTTTGGTAGTTGTAGTTGTATCAGTAGTAGTGGGGGTTGTGGTGGTTGTAGTTGTACCAGTAGTAGTGGGAGTTCTGTTGGTTGTAGTTGTGTCAGTAGTAGTGGGGGTTGTGGTGGTTGCAGTTGTATCTGTAGTTGTTGAAGATGTCGATGGAGCAGTTGTTATGGTTGCAGAAGTAGTAGTAGTAGTTGTAGCTGGAGTTGTTGTAGTCGTAGTGGCTGTAGAGAAAGAATTGTTAAAGTCCTGCTATCTCTCACGAGACCTTTCAGAACAAATGAGTTATGTATGTAAGAGCTAGCTTTTGTACAAACACACACACACACACCACAAAGTATCGTGAACAACACACCCAGGAAAAATATAGCTTCATTCTCTTTAAACTGAGGAAATAAAAGTCTTTAGGGGAACGTAGCATTGGGGTATGATGGCACCTCAACGGAGCATTAGTTTTGTACAGGGACTGCTATTAGAGGCTCTAAGCTATAGACGATAGAGGAGATCAGAGGTTCAGTAACTAACTCTTAATCTATGTAGTACAGTGTTCGCCCGTATTAGCTGGTATGGTTACCAGCCCCCTGCAAATAGATAGAACCTGCAGATAGTTGAGACCCGATAAAATGCTTAAAACTGCCTAGTATTTTGTCAGTTTAAACTCAAGGAAAACCCACTAAAAATATCTATACCTGTTCTTTTAAATCGTTTTATTCCAAAAAGTGTATTTTATGATGAAACTGATAAAAAAACAGCAATTTGTGGATATTTCTTATAGGAAAAGACTGTGAATAGGCGAATTTTCTGTGAATAATGGTGGGTACTATACGTTCCAGAGAGAAATCCACGAATACGGAGGGTTCACGGTAATGAAATGCACATTCATAGAATAGAGTCTGCTATTTCATGGCAGCCTCGAGACATCGCGTCTCATCTTCTCCTCTGTGTTCACTGGGCATACAAATCTATTCTAGGGAGCAGCAGATAGTAATGAGATTCAAGCTAAGATTTGTTGAATATTTCCAGAAGAAATTCTGAATTTGAACTTACCATTAAAGATCCAGGTATTGGCATCCGATCTCACTACAAGATTTTCAAGAGAAACTTCATCATGACTAAATTCACATGTGAGCTGAGCTGGAAGGATATGAAAAAGGATATAAATATTAGAGTATTACAATAAAATTCACACTTTCTGCCACCCTTCGGAGTCTTATGTTTACAATTTATGTCTCATAGTGCACATGGTAATAAAGTAATACTTTTATTAGAAATCAAAATTAATAAGTAAAAATCCTCTGAATAATAATAATAATAATAATAATAATAATAATAATAATAATAATAATATAATAATAATAATAATAACCAACAATAATAACTTGAGTTAATGTAAATTTAAAATAATAATATATTGAAAAAGTCAATTCATAAAAAAGGGATTTTGACGTAGGAAAAATCTATTTCTGGGCGAGGAAGCCGTGTCGCCAAGTGAAATGTGTCTGCTTTAGCACTATTTCTAGTAAAATATTGCTATAATACCAGAGAACTGCTAAATTGGACATGTCAGAAGCCTCTGACTCGCTCACCTATATAAAAGGTGTCGGTATAAAAACTGGGGCGAGTGTTAAACACTACCACAGCAACCCCTCCAATTAGCCTTTTCCTCATCAAAAGACCCATAAATACGGGGAGCCGACCCATAGGTCACACCTAGCTACCCCGTTGAAGGCGTCTGTGACGTCATACTTTTCGATAGCCATATCGTGTTCGCATGCTCGAATATAGCTATCTGTTCTTTTATTTTATTCTTGGTTATGGATCATCAATCTACTTCTTCACCCAAGTTAAGTACTGGTTCCGCCCTTTTTCAATATTTAGGGAGTGAATTTGCCTTTCGTTTTGCCTTTATTTAGGGTTTGTTAGGCGTCACTTTTAAGTAGCGGGCGGGCGGCGAGTCGCCTTTAACGGCTTACCCTTGAATTGTGCCGATTTCGAGTGTCTTCCTCTCTGCTTGTAACATGTGATATTTCAGTACATATATTTATTTATTTCTTGGGTGGCAGTTTTAAGTCGATCCTATTTTCGTTTATGTTTTTGTTATTTTCATTATTTTCATGTTTTTCATGGGGGGGTCTTCATTCGAACACGTTTCTTGTTACGTGTTTCGCCGTATATCCACCGTTATCCCTTTTATTTTTAGGTTTGGTATATTTCATTCAGATATTTTTCCCTTTTTTCTTTTCGTCTGCCTGCCGTTTCTTTCGTTTTATCAGTAGGCAAGTAGGATTTCCCCTTTTGCACCCACCTTTATCAGGTGGCCTTCATAGCGGTTTTATATTTTAAGAGGTTTTATTTTCATTTCCCCACCCCGTGTTAAGCATGATTTTCTTTTAGCTTTAAGTAATTGATTTTATTTTGTCAATGTATTTGTTGGATGTTATGGTCGGTTAGCCTACATAGGCTGTGCCTGCGTTTTCCTCATGATCTTTTTTCGCTGGGATACGCCTGGTCACATGATCGTCACCCCATCAGTCCTCCCTTCCTCCCCCTCACGTGGGGCCCCCAGTAATTGGTGCTCCTCTCGCTCAGGTTGTCGCTGACAACCGTTCCCAATCAGCGGAGGGGGGAGTGTAGAGGGTCCTCCAGGACCTTAGGTTGGTGGGTGTCGCATCTCAGCCGACCTCCTCCGGAGTTGATAGTTACTTTGCGTATTTAGCCTCGGTTTCCATGGATTTGTTGCGCTTTGCTTCTTTCAGCTCTCGGAACTTACATCCATCCGCCTAAGACATTCCCTCTCCGCATAAGGCGGGTTTTTAGATTCCGGCTTCTCCGGTAGTACGTTGAGGGCTGTGGTTACTGAAGTTTACTCTTCCGAGGGCGGAGATATTATATTATTTTAATTTTCATTTTTTCTTTCGTTTTGCCACGGAACTTGGGAGTTCATGTGGCCGTCCCGGGATACTTCGTGTACCACCCCCCCGCCCCCCCCCCCCACCCCCCCCCCTCCCCCGTCATACAGTTCCGGGTTGTTTTATTTCTTACACAGTTCCCAGGACGTAAATATATAAATATATAATTTTGGGGTTTTTATATTTTCTGAGTCCGGTATGCTCCGGCATATGACATTATTATCATAATAATCCTAATAAGTTTATGCAATTGTTCTTATATATTATTGCACTTACAGGCCACTCAGTGTGGCTGGTTGCCGGTCTACAGGATCCGTGCAACCATGATGTTTGCCGGAACCATGCCCGTGCGCAGTATTGCTTACAGATTCCGTAGTCTGGCATCACAAAACTGCTTTGCCTGCCTCTACGACTTGCTACAACAGGTACCTGTTAGGTAAGTTACCGCAACTGCTTGTTCTATGCCATATTTGTGATGGAATTATATTACCACTACTTGTGTTTAGTGTTAAAAAAAAAAAAAAATAAATAAAAAAAAAGGAAAAAAAATTACTATAAATAAATAAATAAATAATAAAAATTTCTTTCAATTAAATTACATAAAATTTATTCAAACATATGTTAAGCATAATGTTCAAAGATTGTTTTACTCGGAAATTGGACACATTCCTTGCATTACAGACGTGGAGCGGTCTGTTAAGCATGCTGCACTCTCCACCCTCAAGATCTGGGTTGGAGGTTTTGGACGGACATAGAGAAAGCTAAGCCGTATATTCTACCTCAAGATATGGCAGCTTTGATCTTCCCAGCCGGGAAATCTGCCGGATACGTTGACCCCAAAAGTCACCAGCAAACCAAGTTATCAAATTCAATTCAAGATTCAGTTATGGAACAGCAAGAGGCAGAGTTGCAGGACCTTGGTTTGGAAGGAGTCTCACTTGAAGTAGTGAGGATTTGCCCGTTACACTAGATATGGGTACAGGTAACAGTGTTAATGAGCTAGCATAGTTGATCACCGGGGTCTTTCACCTCGAGTGACTGATTCTTCCTCTCCCTTTACTTCCAATTCCTTCATGGGTTTCACAGGAGGTTTGCCCCCTTCCAGGTCGCATTCCTTCTCTGTGATTCCTAAATTAAAGAGAAAACCTTCGGGTAAAACCTTGCTTAAAAAGCAAATCAGAGACAAAGCCAAGGCTGGGCAGGTGCCAGAGGTTCATACACATATTAAACCTAGGCTGAGATCTCTTTCTAAGTCTGCAAATCCAAGGCCTCAAGGAAGGAACTCTTCCCATTGCCCCACAAGTCCCATTCCATCAACGTCTAGAGATTGGATACCTCATAAGGTACCGTAGGGAGGGCAGGAAGGTTCCCCTTTAGTCGGCCAAGACCTGTTCAACAAGAATATTTTAAATCAGGTCAGTGGTCTTGGTAGCTTAGTGAGTTCAGTTGCAGCAAGGTTTGAAAGAGTGTTTTAAAAGTGCACAGGACTCCCTGATTGCAGGTCTCAGACAGGAGTCGGCAGTCCGGCACCTCCTAGTAACTTGTGCAAGGTCAGAGCCTGCCTGACGGGTCCACGCTCCCTCCATTCCACCCTGGTAATCCTTGAGGGTGGTGAACTTCGCTCCGTTTTGTCAATGGGATGTTGACTGTAGAAGGTTGTGGTACACGTAGACTCGAAGGATTTTGAGTTCTTTCCCGAAGGATTACGGCCACCATTTATAGGTTATGTTAGGCTTATGGAGGCAGCTCTGATTAGGGAGGATAATGTCTCCAAGGGGACTGTTATCCTTTCTAGCAATCAGGCTCAGCAAGCATGGATACGGAGCCTAGAGGAGTTACTAAGGTAACAGCATTTAAAAGCCCTTTCATGATGTTTACGACTGATGACGGGAACCCCTTACCTTTTACATCAAAGGTAGCAGGACTTACACCCTTCAGGCAGTGACTCGGGAAGAGCCCCAGCTTAGCGAGACAGATCCCACATCATTGCTACTCCCAGGTAGGAGAATTTGTGGGAAGTTGCCGGCTACATTCTCGGTAGGCAAGCTTAAGCCAAACTGTGCAATCAACTTGTTTAGTGAGCGCCTCCCTAGGCTTCAGACGCACTGATCCAAGCCGAATTTGATGCTAGGACACGTTCTTGCAAGGTCTCTTTAACTCCCTGGTGATGACGGAGTCGGCGGCTCTGGAGTACGCTCATGAGCCGCTGTTTAAGGTCATTGCGGATCGTTACTTTTGAGCATGCAATGTGACTCGTATGACTTTGCAGTTACTAAGAAATTGCAGGAAGAATGTTCTATCCGAGGCTACAATCAGCACGAACCCAACAAGCTTCTGGCTTCCTCAATCTGGGGTGCAGATCTCTTCCCAGCTGCAGCAGTAAACGAGGTTCAGAACGAGGCATCACGTTTTAATCAAAGCATCAGATTGCGTTGGGGCATTCCTTTCAAAAGGAAATTAGAGTCTTATTCCTCCAGTTTTAGGGCTAGGAAGAGGCAAAGAAGGTACCAACCTTTCCAAGTTCTGCAACAGCATCCTGTGCTACAAGCTGTACCAATTCAGCAAGTTCCCCAGCCTTCGTCTTCTAAGGCTCAGCCTCAGCAACAGCATAATTTGTCTTCCTTCGCCGTCGCTAGCCAACAGGTTCCCCCACTGTATTCAGTCGCCTGCTTTTGACCCGGTCTATGAGAATTGGGTATTTCACCTTTTACCAAGGTTGCTAGGGGTGGCAGGGCTAGAGGCCCCTTTCGTCAGTGTGGAGGAACCGGAGCCCAAGGGCGAGCTAGAGGTGCATGGTCAGGAAGAGGAACCCGACCCTCATCATCTCAATGAAGTTCCTCAGGTAGGAGGCAGGACTGGTATCTGCTTTCGACATCGTTGGGGATTCAGCAGCTGGGCGGAAAGCATAGTATCTAGGGGCCTAGGCAGGAGTTGGATCAAGGTCCTCCTCCACCCATCACCTTCTATCAGCAACCAACGCAAAGGGTTGATGGATTACTCCAGGGACCTTCTCCAGAAGGGAGCAGTCTCCAGGACAAGAACTTGAAGTTTCAGGGTCGTCTATTTAGTGTCCCAAAGAATGGGACCGACAAAAGGAGGGTGATCTTAGAACTTGTCCCGTTTAAACTTGTACATTCGTTGTGACAAGTTCTAAATGCTGACCATCTCTCAGGTACGGACCTTACTTCCCCGTGGGGGGCATCACCACCTCTATAGATCTTACAGACGCCTATTATCATGTCCCGATAGCTCGGCACTTCCATCCATTCCTGGGCTTCAAACTAGGGAAAGAAGCCTATTCCTTCAAGGTGATGCCCTTCGGGCTGAATATAGCCCCAAGGGTTTTCACGAAACTGGCGGAGGTAGTGGTGCAGGAGCTAAGGTCTCAGGGTTTATTGGTGGAGGCGTGCCTAGACGACTGGCTAATCTGGGAGGTGGTCAAAGACAAGTATATGAAAGCCACGGACAAGGTCATATCTGTTTCCTGGAATATATAGGGTTCAAGATCAACAGGACCAAGTCCCGATTGGCCCCAGAATCCAAGTTTCAGTGGCTAGGTATCCATTGGGGCTTGGATTCACACAATCTTTCCACTCCATCAGGGAAGGGGAAGGAGACTGCCAAGGTAACAAGCCAATTCTTAAAATGCAAAAAGGCTTCAAGAAGAAATCAGGAGACGATCCTAGGCTCGCTCCAGTTTGCCTCAGTCACAGATGTTCTGTTGAAAGCCAAGCTCAAGGACATCAATCGAGTTTGGCATTCAAAGGCCAATGCCAAGTGTCACAACAAGTTCGGCCGGGTACCTCTGATCCTCAAGAAACGTCTACGTCCATGGGCAATGGCCGAAAATCTAGCCAAAGAGTTACAGTTGCAGTTCCCTCCCCCGTCCCTACTGGTGCATACGGTCGCATCACTGACAAGTTGGGGAGGTTATTCACAGCACGAGAAGGTTCAGGGAACTTGGTCACCTCAGTTCCAAAAGCTTCACATCAACATCCTGGAAGCTATGGCAGTGTTTCTGACCTTAAAGAAGCTCCGTCCTCCGGAGAAGACTCATATTAGGTTGGTTCTCGACAGTGCGGTAGTGGTACACTGTATAAACAGAGGTGGTTCAAAGTCAAGTCATGTGAACCACGTGATGATAGCAATTTTTTCTCTAGCTGACAAGAACACCTGGCATCTATCGCTACCCATCTGGCAGGAGTCCACAATGTAGTAGCAGACGCACTGTCCCGGTCAGTCCCCCTGGAGTCAGAATGGTCACTGACCAGGAAATCCTTCAAGAGAGTACCGGGTCTGGAAGTAGATCTGTTCGCTACAGGGGGCAAACCCACAAGCTGCCTTGTTACGTACCCCAAATATGGACCCTCTGGCATACGCTACGGACGCCCTGAGTATAGATTGGAACCAGTGGAGGAAGGTTTATTTATTCCCTCCAGTGAACCTTCTCCTGAAGGTGCTGCACAAGTTGAAATCCTTCAAAGGTCAGGTGGCTCTCATAGCTCCTTACTGGCCCAAGAGCAATTGGTTTCCCCTTCTCCTGGAACTAGGTCTTCGTCCTCACCCTCTCCCGGACTTGAGGCTGTCGCAACAAGTTCAAACGGTGACTGTGTTCGATTCCTCAGGTCTTAACAAAACCCTATCTTTATGGATTTCATGAAGTTTGCAGGTAGGAGAGTAGGGGACTTTGATCCACAGAACATTTTGTTCTTGGAGTCAGACAAAAGAGAATCTACACTTCGCCAGTATGATTCAGCAGTTTTTAAACAATTGTCTACATTTCTCAGGGAATCAAATGTCAAAGTAATGACAATGAACGTGGCTATAACCTTCTTCAGACTTTATTCGAACAAGGCTTGGCAGTTGCCACAATAACAACCACTAAGTCAGCTCTGAAAAAGATTTTTCTTCTCGGGTTTGGTATAATTCTAACTGAGTCTTATTTCACCTCAATCCCAAGGGCATGTGCACGCCTGCGGCCCATTCACAGGCCGTCGTCAGTGTCATGGTTTCTTAATGATGTTCTCAGGTTAGACTCTAAAACAGACAACTTCAAATGTGATTGCCAAACCCTTTTGCGTAAGGCACTGTTTTTATTAAGTCTGGCTTCAGGTGCCAGAATATCGGAGATGTCATCTTTATCTAGAGGCCAAGGGCATTTAGAATTCCTTTCCTCGGGTGACGTGTTGCTTTTACCAAATAAATACTTTATGGCTAAGAATGAGAACCCTTTGGTAAGGTGGTCCCTATGGAAGGTTGTTCCGCTTCCGCAACATCCATCTTTATGTCCTGTTAAAACTCTTAAGGACTATTTTTTTTTTATCTAGAACAACTACCTTTTCCGAAGGCCCCCCCTTTTCATGTGGGGCGGCGGTGGTACCATATCTCTAAAGGGCATTAGGCAGCAGTTTTTGTATTTTATCAAGAAAGCCAGCCCAGGGTCATTTCCCAAGGTGCGTGGTATTCGGGCTATAACAACTTCTGTAAATTTCTTCAAATATATGAACTTTGATGATCTGAAGAAGTATACTGGTTGGAAGTTGCACTGGGTTTTCCAAAAGCATTACCTTAGTCTTTGGGGGGTCTTAAATATCATGCAATAGCTGTAGGGA
>NC_087200.1:203637646-203648392 GCF_015104395.2 Macrobrachium nipponense
AATAGAGAAAAGATTGAACCTTACTCTATAAAAATTTTTTAATTGAGAAAAGATTGAAATTAAAAAAAATTTCCAAAAATCGAGAAAAGATTGAACTTTACTTTTTAAAAATTTTAAAAAATTGAGAAAAGATTGAACTTTACTTTTAAAAAATTCCAAAAATTGAGAACAGATTAAAGTATACTTTAAAAAAAATTCCAAAAATCAAGAAAAGATAGAACTTTACTTAAGAAATTTTTTCAAATATTGAGAAAAGATTGAACTTGAGAAAAATTTCCAAAAGAAAAACGTCCAAATATTGAAGGAGATTGAACTTTACTAAACAAATTTTCAAAAATATTTAGAAATAATTGAACTTCCCTGTACAAACATGTTAAAAATCAAGAAAAGATAGAACTTTACATTAGAAAATTAAAAACATTGAGGAAAGATTGAACTTTACCCAGAAACCTTTCCATTAGACAATAAGAAAATTTCCCAAAAATTGAGAAGTTTGATCTTTGCTATGGTAGACAAAATTCCCACCAAAATAAAAGAATGAACTTTACCTCTTTCCCTTCAGAAATAAGACCTCTTTCTGAGGTCCACGCTTCCTCACTGGCAGAAAGAGCTGGACTAACATGAGACATGTAAGTGATTTTATTTGCTCCAATGATCCTTTACTTAATGACATCTCGCAAACTGCAAAGCCAAGGGGAAAAAAATCATGCCACTAAACGTATCTTGCGCATTCTAATTTAATGTCATAAATTGGAAGGTTTTTTTCTTCCCCTCAAGGTTAGTGTATCACATCCCTGTTTTTCTGTGCTAGTGAGTCAATAGTTGTCACACTTGGTAGCTCTGACAAAATTGGCAATGAACACCACAAAACTTTGACATTTATTATTATTATTATTATTATTATTATTATTATTATTATTATTATTATTATTATTATTATTATTATTATTATTATTTTATTATTATTATTATTATTATTATAATTATTATATAATAATAATAATAATAATAATAATAATAAAATAATAATAATAATAATAATAATAATAATACCAAACTTCCCAATCTTGTGAAAAAGTCTGTATAATAAAAATTCACAATTATTCAGTAGACTGTATTACGATGTAAGACAGTAATACAGTTTATTATAATGGTGGATTTTTATTACACAAAACTAATAATAATAATAAAAATAATGATTATAACAATAATAATGAAACACAGTTTATCATGAAGTCAAAATGGATAAAAAGATTCCCCCAAAAGAATGAAATAGAAGGGAACATTTCTGGTTGATTTCGTAAACTAACAAAAATCTGTTCTTAAAGATACTGGTAACAATAGTTATGTAAACAACACAATCCACCAGTGACATGAACTAGTTATAGAAGATCCTGACAATAACAGCGTAACCCAATTAACCAATTAAATTCCACGGTTACTTAATGTTGGGGAAATGATTTAATGGCCACATGTAGGTACATCAGTGAGCAGCTTTAAAGGTAAAACCAGTCACATGCCATAAAGCATTCATCCATGTTTTATCTAGTATTTCTATATTAAACTTGCAATCTGTTCATTTCATTCAACTTTGTATATTTAAAAATAAAAGTAAGAAGAGGAAATAAGAACAAGGTTTACTTGAATGAACATTTGTAAAAATTATTGCTTTGACTGATAGAGAAGAGAAGAGAAGAGAGAGAGAGAGAGAGAGAGAGAGAGAGAGTAGAGAGAGAGAGAGACAGACAGAGAGAGAGATTGATTTATTAAAGATTATCTGGCATCACAACTGCTAATGGTTATTGACGCCACTACAATGGAATATATAATGCATATTTAAGAAAGGAAAATCCCCATGATAAAAAAAAATAAATAAATAAAATTAATAACCGTAAAATCTATAAACTTACAAAATTAATAGTAAAAATTAAATTTTATTTACAATACCAATGGTATTAATAAAATTAAACAGGGCGCTTTCAATAAAATCCATCCCTAAAATCTTGGTAAGGGAAAAACCATCTTCAGTTCCCCTGTAACGTGGAGGAAATTACCTCTCTCTCTCATCTGAAAGACTGGGGCACTCAACTATCAGGTGTCTGACTGTCAATGGTACCAAGCAGTCGTCACAATAAGGCTGATGATCCCCACTCATCAGAAAGCCATGTGTCATTTTTGTATGGCCTATTCTAAGCCGACAGAGTATTACTTCTCTATGCCTACTCATTGGTGAATACTTCCAAGGAAAGATGGTAGTAGCTACTATTTCTTTCATTTTTTGGTTTTCTAGCTCCCATGCAAATTTTCAGGAATCAAGGAACGCTGATTTAATGACTGGATACATATCATTTGTACGGAGTGCACACCTAGCTATATTACTTTGGTTGACAGCTGTTTTGGGAAGAGAGTCTGCTACTTCGTTTCCTGCCATACCAACATGTGCAGGGGACCAACAGAAAGATACTTTCCTACTACTAATCTTAAGCAACTGAAGCCACTCTAAAATTTCAATAACAATAGGATGGAGTGAATTAAAATGACTAATAGCTTGCAAGACACTCAGTGAATCGCAACATAAAACAAATTGTTCTCCAGAATGACAAGCAATCTCTTTAAGGCCAATTAGGATTGCATAATGCACTGCTGTAAAAATGGATGCCTGATCTGGTAGCCTTCCACTCTTATTAAAATTGGGAAATAAAACTCCATAGCCAACACCTGCGTCAGACTTGGATCCATCTGTAAAAACTATGACTGAACCATCATGGTCCACCAAATGTTCTAAAAGGAGATGCGCAGCATCTCGGCACTCATTTCTTCCTTGCTACCAGTGAAGAACCTGCAGTGTTCCACAGAAGGAAGCTTCCAAGGGGGCACAGCAGAATACTTAAATGGCCAGACTTTGACCTTTGGAATAGAGTAATCTTCTAAAATTTTTAAAACTCTGTATCCAAAAGGTTTTGGATAACGCGGATTACGTTCATAAAGGCTAAAATATTTATCATTAAGAACTGCTTGGCAAGTTAACGAGTCAGGAATCCTCTGGATTCTATGCCAGTATCGAGCAAGTGATATCTGACGATATGAATCCAGAGGCAGTTCCCCTGAATCTACCAAAAGGCTTGGGATTGGAGATGATTTAAAGGCACCACTTGCAATCCCTATTCCTGCATTATGTATCGAATCTAAAATATTTATTTTGATTTCGAGGCAGTTCCCCTGAATCTACCAAAAAAAGGAAAACGAAAAAATGATGGATGGAGTGAATTTAAATGCCCCTTGCAATCCCTATTCCTGCTTATGTTCGAATCTAAAATATTTAGTTTTGATTTCGAGGCTGAAGAGTATACCTCACAACCACATGCTAATTTCTGGGCTTGGCCGTGTCGCTCCGTGAAATAGGTTCCTTTAGCACTATTTTTCTAAGGTAAAATATTGTTATAATACCAGAGAACCGCTAAATTTGAAATGCCAGAATATTCTGGCTCGCTCACCTTTATTAAAAGGCGTCGGTATGGTTTCTGGGGCGAGTGAAACCACTACCACGGGTCCTTCTCCAATTAGCCTCTCCTACATCAAAAAACCTCAAGAATAGGGGAGCCAACCTACGGCTCACTACCTGCTACTGTGTAGCTAGCACCTGTGACGTCATTCCTGTGATAGCTACGCTGCACACACGTTTTCTTTTGCTGTGTTGTGTTTCTCGCTTTTTGGAATTTTATTTCACCATGGATCGTCAATCTGCTTCTGCATCCAAGTTAAGTACTGCTTTTATGGTTGACACTATTTAGGGAATGCCTTTGGCTTTTTTAACCAAATTATTTAGGTTTTTCTGAGCCGTCGGGCCATACGGCTTCGGCCCCGAGCCGCCATTACAACGTGCCCCTTTGTGTCTCCTCATTTCGGGTCTCACGTGGTCTTCCATACCTAGTGAACACGAATCTTTATAGCAGTATTATGATATCACTGTGTTTTTATTATTATTGGTGATGGTTTTTCGACGATCATGTGCTTTCACGGGGGGTTTCTTTCGAGCACGTGTTCCTGTTTCGTAGCTCTTCTGGAACCTACCGTTACAGTTTCATGCATGATGTTTCTTTTGGTTAGGTTACCTCGTTAGTTCTTATGAGTCTATGGTAGTTTTTCTTTTAGTCCTAACCTACCCTGGCTGCCTGTGCCTACGACTATTCGTAACAACACTAAGCCAGCTGCTCGGAGTTACCAAGTTTTGACCGCCCTTAACGGTTGGTCATACTTGGTCCTTCCAGGACGTTCCTCTCTCTCTTTATCTCATTTTTATTTCATTTCCCCCCCGTGTTTAGTACATAATTTATTTCAATTTATTTCAATTTTTCTCATTGTTGTGAGTCGGCTTCGGTCGGCCTATAGGCCTTCCTTTCGCCTGGCCTTCTTCACCTCGTGGGTTACCACCCAACTGTGAGGGGTCCAGGCAATCGCGTAGTCACCACCAAGCTACCGCTCTCCCTTCTCCCCCCCCCCCCCCCCCCCCCCCCCCCCCCCCCCCCCACCCACCCCCCCCCCCCCCCCCCCCCAGAGCTCCCACCCAGGTGGGTTGATATCTCGCTCACGTTGTCCCTGACAACCGTCCGAGTTCTCTCTTGGCGGTGAAGGAGGCCCCCACGGGCGCCCACGGTGTGCAGGTGGCGCTACTCAGCCGGTCTCAACCCAGAGTAGGGGAGGAGCTTCGCTATACCCAGCCTCGGTCGGCCACCAGGCTTCGGGTGAGCTCGGCCCTCCTTGGCTCTCAGGGCTCTAACATCTACCTCACCCTTAGTCACACCCCACACCCTCCCCCCCTTCGTTGGGCAAGGGAATAGGATTCCGGCATAGCCGGAGCCCTTGAGGGTAATGACTTTACGGTGGCTCCGGCCTCCGACGGGCTTACATTATTTCATATTATTATTATAAATGTTATTATAAATAGTATTTATCTATTGAAGCAAATAGGCTTCCCAGGGAGCTACCCCTCCCTTTATTAATTTAAGTTTTTGTGGAACTACAGAGCTCCGCCGCCTCACCACACCCGGACTCTCCAATCTCGCCCGGTACCTGCTTGGACTACTCTCTCCGGCGTATAAAATAGTAGCTACCCCGATTCAGTAGTTGTCTGTTCTCCGGTATCACGGAAACACAGCTAACTACCTGCTACTTTTCTACCGGAGTCCTCAGCACGGTGCATGGCAAGAGCGGCCGAGTCGGGCATAACCCTACAACACCGGAGTACACTCCGTGTTATGAAATATCAACCACGGACTTTGTCCAGTTGGTTAACAATGGTACTCATGTATCATTCATTTTACAGGTCACCCATTGTATGGTTACCGGGTGCAACGCCGTCCTTCAGGATCCCTGTAGGCACGACGTCTGCCGGACCCACGCCACCTGCGCAGTTCAACTAGATGGTTCGGTAGTGTGGCATCATGAGAACTGCTTCTCCTGCTACAATCTCGTGGAACTTGTCTCCTCTGATGTAAGTGCCTCTCTTGCGTTTACATGGAGGAACAGGGTGGATCATTGTAATATATATATATATCAAACATATACCTTCTAAGTTAAACATATACCTTCTAAGTTAAGTTATAATATTATGAGATAAGTTTAAGTTTAACACTATCCTTCCCTTACAGGCAGCTCAGTCTGTTCGGGATGCTGCTCTCTCCACCCTCAAGGTATGGGTGGGCGGCTTTGGGCGTAACGTAGGCAAGGCAAAGGAATACATACTCTCTCATGAGATGGCTACTTTGATGTTCCCTGGAGGGAAGAGTACAGGATATGTGGACCCCGAAGTAGCAGCTCCCATCATAGCATCTATTCAAGACACAGTGGCTCAACAATCAGGGGAGGCTTCATCGCAGGAAGTCACAGAGGAAGTCGCGTCTCTCGATCTGGACGTCGAGCCCATGACAGTAGATAACATGGGCTATGGTAAGGGTGTTAATGAGGCAAGCCTAGTAGGTGCTCAAGGCGTCTCATTGAGCACGTCTAGACCTTCTTCTCCTTCTTCTACTTCCTTCCAAGGGTTCTCGGGGGATTTCCATCATCTATATCGAAATCCCTCTCGGCGATCCCTAAAGTCAAAGGCAGGCTTGACTAAATTGCTGCCAAAGCCCATTCCCAGAAAATCATATACTAGCCAATTCCATAAAGCTCCGGCTTACCACCCCGGAGCGGACAAAACCAGACAGGGGTCTCTCTCCAAGGGCTCGAAGACCAAGTTTTCCAAGGGGAGGACCCATCCTTCCTCCTCGGATCCTGTAGCATCCACCTCTAAAGGTGCGATACCTAAGGTATTCAAGGAGAGGGCAGAGCCCCCCTCCTTTGACCAGGAAGCATTCGCATCCAATATGATGCAACAAATGGGAAGCATGGTCGGGAACATGGTTGGGAACTTGGTTAATACCAAGTTCCAAGAAATACTCGAAAGGCTGGGCACTCAAGAGACCATAGTCGCTGGTCTCCAACAAGGCGTAGATTCGGGCCTTCAACAACCCGGTCAGTTAGCCCATGGTCAGGTTATGCTGGACTCCTCCACTCTCCCTTCCTTCCATCCAAGCAATCTTTGGAGGGTGGCTAATTATGCACCTTTCGTAAACGGAATGCTTACGATTGAGGGATGCAGAACTCGAAGGATTGAGGACTTCGAGTTCGACCCACCAAGGTTGCAGGCTCCTTTCATAGGCTATGTCCGTCTTACGGAATCTGCTTTGATCAGGGAGGACAAGGTCCCGAAAGAGACGGTCATCCTCTCTCGGGACCAAGCTCAGCAAGTTTGGATTCGTAACCTTGACGAATGGTAGTGTGTAAACACTAAGGTCACAGCCTTCAGTAGTCCATTCACGATTTATACTGTAGATGAGGACACGCCAAGCTGCAATGAGAGATGAGCCTATGCCACAGCTCCGGGAAACAGAAGCTACATCTCTGCTACTTCCTGGAACAGATGACCTATGGGTAGACTTGCCAGCAACCTTCTCGGTTGGCAAGCTTAAACCTGACTGTGCCATCTCTTTATTTAGTGAGCAGCTACCCAGGTTCTCTGATGCTCTCATCCAAACGGAATTCAACGCTAGGACACGGCTTGCAAGGTCCTTTAACGGTCTAGTCATGACAGAAACAGCAGCTCTTGTGTATTCGCAAGAACCGCTGTTCAAGGTCATTGCTAAGGCACTATTGCTGAGCATGCAATGTGACCTGTATGATTTTGTTGTGGCTAGGAGGAACTGTAGAAAGCACGTCCTAGCTGAATCCACGATCAGGCACGAACCCAACAACTCCTGGCCTCTTCTATTTTTGGGGTGCTGATCTTTTTCTTCCAGCCTCAGCAGTCAACGAGGTGCAACATGAGGCTGCCAGGTTGAACCAAAGCCTGCGGGTTCGGTGGGGGTTAGTCTACAAGAGGAAATAGGAGTCTTCATCTTCGAATTCCAAAGCAAAGAAAAAGCCTAGGAAGTTGCAGCCCTTCCAGGCACCCCAACAACAAGCCTTGGTTCAGGCAGTACCAGTTCCCCAACCTTCTACCTCTAAGAGTCAACCCCAACAGCAGTTTGTACTGTTGACTCAGCCACAACAGCAGCAAGCATCAACTTCCTTTGCTGTTTCCCCGGCATTCAACCCAAACTTTGAAAGCCAGGCATTTCAGGCATTCAATAGGTTCGGTAGGGGCGGCAGATCTAGAGGCGCCTTTCGTCAACGAGGCGGGGGAAGAGCTACAAGCCGAGGCAGAGGTGCAAGAGGAGGACATGGAGGCCGGCCATCAGCAACCCAATGAGAACTCACAGGTAGGAGGGAGGCTGTACCTCTTTCGTCACCGTTGGAGGTTCAGCAATTGGGCACAAAGTATTGTATCCAAAGGTCTGGGGTGGAGTTGGATCGAAGGTCCACCTCCACCCAACACCTTCTATCAGGAACCAACAGCGGAGTTGGTAGAGTATTCCCGCGATCTCCTTCAAAAAGGAGCAGTGTCAAGAACCAAACTTTTAAAATTTCAAGGTCGCTTGTTCAGCGTGCCAAAGAAAGGCTCAGACAAAAGAAGAGTAATCTTAGACTTGTCCCATCTAAACTTATTCATTCTTTGCGACAAGTTCAAGATGCTAACCATTTCACAGGTGCGGACCTTACTTCCCCGTGGGGCCGTCACCACCTCTATAGATCTTACAGACGCCTACTATCATGTCCCGATAGCAAGACACTTCCGTCCATTCCTAGGCTTCAAGTTAGGGAACCAAGCCTACTCTTTCAAGGTAATGCCCTTCGGGCTCAACATAGCCCCCAGGATATTTACAAAGCTGGCGGACACGGTAGTGCAGGAACTAAGGTCTCAGGGTATTATGGTAGTAGCCTATCTGGACGATTGGCTCGTGTGGGCCTCAAGCATCGAAGACTGCCGCAAGGCTACAGCCAAGGTTATCCGTTTCCTCGAATACCTAGGATTCAAGATAAACAGGACCAAGTCCCGGCTAACACCGGCGTCCCGGTTCCAGTGGCTGGGGATCCACTGGGACTTGGATTCGCATACTCTATCAGTCCCGCCGTTGAAAAGGAAAGAAATAGCCAAGGTAACCAAACAGTTTCTGAAATCCAAACAGACGTCACGGAGGAACCAAGAAAGGATCTTAGGTTCTCTCCAATTTGCTTCAGTGACGGACGTCCTATTGAAAGCCAAACTGAAGGATATAAATCGGGTTTGGCGTTCAAAAGCCAACAAAAGGTTCCAGGACAGGCTAGCCCCCATCCTGGCGATCTTACGGAAACATCTCCGCTCCTGGGCGAAGGTGAAGAATTTGGCAAAGAAAATCCCACTGCAATTTCCTCCACCGGCCTTAGTGATCCACACAGACGCGTCACTAACAGGTTGGGAGGATACTCACAGTACAAAAAGGTACAAGGCACTTGGTCGCTTCAATTCCGCCAGCTTCATATCAATGTCCTGGAAGCCATGGCGGTGTTCCTCACCCTGAAAAAGCTTCGCCCAGCCAAGAAATCTCATATCAAGCTGGTGCTCTACAGCGCAGTAGTAGTACACTGCATCAACAGGGGAGGCTCAAAATCAAGCCACGTGAACCACGTCATGATAGCCATCTTCTCACTAGCAGGCAAGAACAAATGGCACCTATCGGCTACTCACCTTGCCGGAATTCAGAACGTGGTGGCCGACATGCTATCACGTTCAGTCCCACTGGAATCAGAATGGTCTCTGGACAGGAAGTCATTCAGTTGGGTATGTCAGCTAGTACCGGAATCGAATCACAAACTCCCTTGTTATGTGGCCCCCAACCTGGACCCTCTGGCTTACGCCACGGACGCGTTGGCTATAGAATGGAATCAATGGAACAAGATTTACCTGTTTCCTCCGGTGAATCTTCTCATGAAGGTTCTGCACAAGCTGAGGACATTCAAGGGTCAGGTGGCTCTCATAGCCCCCAATTGGCCCAAGAGCAATTGGTTTCCCCTTCTACTGGAATTGGGTCTCCGCCCTCAACGGATTCCCAACCCCAGGCTGTCACAGCTAGTGCAAATGAGGACTGTGTTCACTTCCTCAGGACTTCAGAAAGCCCTAACTTTATGGACTTCATGAAGTTTGCAGCCCAGAGGGATGCGGATATCGATCCTCAGAACATCATTTTCTTGGAATCAGATAAACGTGAATCAACCCTTCATCAATACGATTCAGCAGTTGAAAAACTGGCTGGGTTCCTGAACGAGTCTAATGTACGTACCATGAACACAAATCTGGCAATCTCCTTTTTCAGGTCATTACTTGAACAAGGTTTGGCAGCTAGTACAATAACTACTACCAAATCAGCCTTGAAAAAGATTTTCCAATTCGGATTCAAGATTGATCTAACGGAATCATACTTTACTTCCATCCCCAGAGTTTGCGCCAGGCTCAGACCTGCTGAAAGGCCCAAGTCAGTGTCATGGTTCTTAAACGATGTCCTTAAGTTGGCCTCAGATACCAACAACTCCTGTGATTATCAGTCCCTTTTGAGGAAAACTCTATTCCTCATAAGCTTAGCTTCAGGAGCTAGAATTTCAGAACTGTCGGAGTTTGTTGTGGAGTAAGTATGTATGTCAAGGTATTTTTTGATACATTTTCTGATTGTTTCAGAATATCCAATTGACATTGTTATTCTTTCAATATATATATAAAACATTTTATCTCGATAGAAAACATTTTATTTGTTAAGTTCATTTAGTTATATTTTGTTCAACAAAAAATGATTGATAACCTCATTTTTCTGTCTTACTGTGCAACTTGTGAATATATGGTATGTAACCTTTACCATAGGTAGAGCAGTACAGTTTCATTTCTCATACTCTCAGCTTTGCAGCTGTGCTAAATATATGAGCCTCCATTTTAGGTGGTTTGTAAGTATGTATATACAGTAAGTAAAATACTGTGATGCATTGTGTGTTTTATGCAACTTTTTATTTTTTACAATGAAAATTATATGAAGTGTTTTACGTTGAAAATTATGTTGAGTGTAATAAGAATGGAAATTATCCAAACGAAGAGAACAGGACGTAAAAGTGGTGATAAACCATTTGAGAATGTCACATGCCCAATTAATACAGTTGCATAATGGACACTGCTGTGCAGTGTATATATTATGGAAATGGCCAGATTGAAAATTGACATTAGATGACTTGTATTGAACACAGCGTTCAAGGAAATTCTGTCAGTGCTTTAACATTTTCATTGTATCTAATTATGAAGTTATAATT
>NC_087200.1:203648892-203668892 GCF_015104395.2 Macrobrachium nipponense
ATGAAGTTATAATTGGATGAATTCTCACGGAGTTTGCCCCTACCTAGCTAAAGAGGGAGGGGCAAACTCCGTGAGTAGAAGCACACACCCCACTGTGGCTGAGGAGGCACTTTCCAATGGTCGGTGGTGTGTGCTTCTACTCACGGAGTTTGCCCCTCCCTCTTTAGCTAGGTAGGGGCAAACTCCGTGAGTAGAAGCACACGGAGTTTGCCCCTACCTAGCTAAAGAGGGAGGGGCAAACTCCGTGCTTCTACTCAACGGAGTTTTGCCCCTCCCTCTTTAGGCTAGGTAGGGGCAAACTCCGTGTGCTTCTATCACGGAGTTGCCCTACTAGCTAAAGAGGGAGGGGATGATTGTATTCTTGTAATACTCTCAGTCCTATCAAGCGGGTTTGGCCTACACTTGAGCCACTCTAATCATGTTATGCCATCCCCAATGGGGTAGGGTAGGGATGCGGACATTTGGGATTCGGTTCTCACTTGTGCCATTGGTGGCGGAATAAACTCCAAGAAAGGCTGATGATATTTTTTTAAGGTTTTCAAGTTTAATTTTTTTTTTTTTTATTATACCCCCTCTAATCTTTATGACAAATAAATATAAGGATTCGAGTACCCCTGGACCTTTTGATGCTTTGGCGCAGATGACGACTATGGACAAGGACTTGGACCACCCCCAGGAAATTTCAATTAATCAAGAGCACGATGGTAGCTCTACAAAACATTGTGTTGGAAAACTATCTAATGTGAAAAACTTGCGAGTGCTACATGTCGTGGGTATACCAGTGCAGTGCGACTATGACATTATTTTGACAACCTTCCGTTCCTTTGGAACTATAATTGAAATAAGGATGAATTTCCTTGAAGTCACATCAAAATGGGAAGCATGGATTACTTTTGATAAATATGAAGATGCCATTAAGGCTAGTAGTAATATCAATACAGTACAAATAAATCAGTGTATTATAGAGGGAGCTTTGACCGATAAAGTACCCAAAAATTTAGATAGCTATGTACCATCTGAATGGGTTCAAGATATACATCAGAAAACAGAGGGTAATAATCCATCCAGAACTCCCAAACCTCCTATGTGGCTAGTTGCAACAGCGAAGGAGGAAACTTACAATTATTATAAGTTCTGCAGGTATCTCCAGAGAAAGGTGGGAGGAATAAATAGTGGAGATATATCTAGATTTGGAAAACGTACAGTGCTAATACATGCTAAATCAAAAACGCAAGCACAAATGCTATCTGCAATGAATCCTTCTGGGCATGATATGATTAAAGAAATCAGACCCCATCTGAATTTTAGTTATGGCCGAGGTGTCATTTTTTGACAAAGATTTGTATGAGTTCACAGAAAATGAGATCCTTGAAATGAGCCCATTGACAGTGTGGAAAGTAAAAAAGACACCCATTATTAATATGATAATTTTGACCTTTGAAGACCCTAACGTTCCATCCCATGTAATCATTGAAAATGAAAGAGTGCGAGTAAGACCCTTCCTCCCGAAACCTATTCAATGTTTCAACTGTTTCAAGTTTGGTCATTCATCAAAAGTATGTAGGAACGCAAAAGTTTGCATAAATTGCTCTGCCTCTGACCATGGTATTTGTTCTGAAACACCAAATTGTTGTAATTGTCAGCTGAACCATAAGGCTAATGATAAAAACTGTGAAGCATAAAAGATGAACTATCAGCAATAAATAAGGCTAATGCTGAACACATTAGCATAGGATATGCCAAACAACAATTGGGCCAATCAAAGAGCTATGCAAGAGCTCTAAACCCACTACCCCTTACTACCACAAAGGGTCCTGTGGGAGCACCTTCTCCTGCAGTAGGTGCATCAACTCCTGTGGTAGAGGCCCGGGTATCTGGGTTGGGTGCTCAGTCACTGGAAGCAAGAGCACACACCACCAAAGCAGGCAAGCTGCCTGTGGTTGAAAAAGAGTCTCCTCCAGATGAAGAGGCTCTCCCATCATCTCTTTCATCTCCTACTTTTAATGTAGTAAATCTATCACAGGCAGAATCTCTGCCTGATCTAATGGAATCAAAACAGTTAAGGAACCCCAAGAGAGGAAGGACTCCTTCAGGTTCTCCTCCTTATACTCCAAATAAGCATGCTTCGATATTTAACAGCTATAGTGTGCTTTCCTCAAGTGAAGCAAGTATTTCAATGGAACACAACCACCAAGTTAAAGAGGTTGCACAGATTACAACGGTAGATGTTCACCCTCCTCCTAAAGAAAATCAAACTAGGAGAAATAAAGATCACAGGGTTAGTCATAAAAAACCGTCTATTTCCAGACCACCTAAAGAGGAAAAAAGAAAGGCTTCCAAATCGGATTTGTAATGGCTTTATTCAACATCCTACCATGGTACTGTAAAGGATTGCGTTCTCGTGCTGAAAATCTAAAGGTCCTCCTAAGAGAAACTAATCCTGGAGTAATTTGCCTGCAAGAAACTCAATTAGGTCAAGAGAAGTTCAATCCTGGACTCTTAATTATGAGATCCTTCACGTCCACCCCTCCAGTGGGTGATAGAGCTCATGGAGGAGCAGCTATTATCGTGAGCAAATCACTGAAATGCTTGCCTGTAGCCCTCAGTACAAATTTACAGGCTGTTGCTCTTAAGATCACATTAGAAAAGCAGATTACTGTGTGTTCCATCTACCTGCCTCCTAGATCAAACTTCACAAATGCTGATATCCAATCATTAATTGATCAACTGCCACAGCCATTTTTTATTCTTGGTGATTTTAATGCCCATTATCCGTTATGGGGAGGGCATACTTCAGATAATGAAGGTAAAATTATAGAAGGCATTATTAATAATAATGATATTGTGCTTTTACATGATGGTACTATGACTTATCATAATATATATTTTAATTCTTACTCTGCTATTGATCTGAGTATATGTTCCTCCGCAATAGCTTTAGATTTTATTTGGTCAGTAAATGAATTTTTAAATGGCAGTGATCACTATCCCATTCTTTTAAAGTTTACCAGAAATGTCCCTGCAGAAATGCCACAGAAATGGAAGCCATTGGAAGCTGATTGGGATAAGTATAAAAGGATATCCATCTAGATAAACCATTTGAATCCTTTAACAACCATATTGAAGCATTTGAGTATTGGACAAACACTGTATTAGCCAGTGCAGAAGCCTCTATTCCAAAAACTACTGGAAAGCCAAGGAGACCAACAGTTCCATGGTGGGACAAAAAGTGTGCCACCTTAAGAAAAATTACTAGAAGATGCTACAAGAAATACAAATCAAGTGGCACATCCACTTCTAAAACAATATATCAGCGAGCCATGGCAAAACAACGCCGATACTTCCGTCGTGCCAAGAAAGACTCTTGGATTTATTATATAAATGGAATTAACTCTAAAACACCATCGATATTTGTATGGAAAAAGGTACGAAAACTAGTAGGGAAGTTTGTGCCACCCAAAACTCCCTCTTTGAGAGTAGGAAATAACCTCATTGCAAACTCTTCAGATGTAGCTGAATCATTGGGTCAATATTTCTCCAACATTTCTAGCCCAAAAAACTATTCTAGTGAATTCCAAAGAATCAGGAACACTCAGGTCAATCTGAATCTATCTGGTGATAACCGGGAGGCATACAATGCAAGATTCTCTCTTCAAGAACTACATGAAGCACTCTCTTCAAACAGATGACACTTCTCCTGGTGAAGATACTATATATATAATGCTTAGGAAGCTACCTGAAGAGGCCAAACGCTACCTTCTTAAGATCATTAATAAGATTTGGGAGACTGGAGTTATGCCGAGATCCTGGAAAATTTCCATCATAATCCCTGTTCAAAAACCAAATAAAGATCCCCAACAAAGTTCAAGTTATAGACCTATAGCCCTAACAAGCTGTTTTTGCAAGTTAATGGAAAAAATGATAAATTATCGCTTGGTATGGCACTTAGAATCAAATAAGCTTCTCTCTCCTTTCCAATTTGGGTTTCGTAAAAATAGATCTACCCTCGACCCACTTACGAGACTCTCCAGCCAAATTCAGCAGGGTTTTGTCAATCAGTGTCAGACAATAGGGGTCTTCTTTGATTTAGAGAAAGCTTATGACACTACTTGGCGTAATGGAATTCTTAAACAACTACAGAAAATGGGTATTAAGGGCAACTTAATTCGGTTCATTCATTCCTTCCTATCCGAGAGATTAATAAAAGTGAGAGTAGGGAACTTTCTGTCGTCCCCCTTTAAACAAGAGGAAGGTGTTCCACAAGGAAGTGTTCTCAGTGTGACCCTCTTTGCTGTCGCCATAAATAGCATCTTGGATGAAGTTCCAAGCCCAGTTCGAGCTTCATTGTTTGTGGATGATTTGGCCATTTATTGCACTGCCTACGATGCTATATCTGCATGCCGATATCTACAGAAAGCTATTGATTCTGTCTCCAAATGGGCCAGGCTAAATGGTTTTAAATTTTCAGCCATTAAGAGTGTTGCTATCCGCTTTTCAAGGAGCAGGCGTAAAGAGGTTATACCTAATTTAAAACTCGAGGGATCTATTTTACCATATGCTGCTGATGTTAAATTTTTGGGAATGACTTTTGACTCAAAACTCACCTGGACCAAACATATTGATAACCTTAAATGTAAAATTAAAGCATCTTTTAATCTTTTGAAAGTAGTCTCTGGATATGAGTGGGGAGCTGACAAGAAATGTTTATTAAGACTTTATGATGCACTTTGTAGATCAAAGCTAGATTATGGGTGTCAGATTTATTCTTCAGCGTGCAAAAGCAAACTTAACGACCTCAATATTGTCCATAACATAGGACTACGAATTTGCTCTGGTGCATTCCGAACATCTCCTGTTGAGAGTCTGTATGTAGATACCCATCAACTGCCACTTGACTTACGACGGGAGGAACTGGGTCTGCGCTACATAATGCGCATAAAAAGCAGTTCCGAAAAGCCTTCCAATAAGGTCATTCGCCAACTTGACAACAGGAAATTTAAACCAAGGTCATCTGTCCCCTTCCAGATAAGGCTACATCAAGAAGTGAATAATGATACTCTAAAAAATCAGAATGTTTCTCAGTTAGTTGCCTCCAGATTCCCCCCATGGCTTATCCCTAAAGCAAAAGTTTGTAACAGAACTATGGTCAAGAAGAACCTTTCTGATAAAATGGCAAAGAGTTTATTCTTAGAACATGATGTAACTCATGATGGTGCGTATAAGATTTATACAGACGGTTCCAAATCAAGAGAGGGAGTTGGGCTAGCCGTAATTACAGAAGACACTTGTGAGGCTGCAAAACTACCAAATTCGGCTACAGTATATACAGCAGAACTTTCTGCCATTAATAGAGCATTAGCTATTGTTCATCGTACCAAGAAGAAGAAATTTGTTATATATTCGGATTCTAAAAGTGTTTTGGAGAGTCTTAATATTTGTAATACATCACATCCTTTGATTCTCCAAGCTCAAGAGTGGCTGTTTCGAATTTCTTGCAAACACAAAGCTGTTTCGTTCTGCTGGGTTCCTGCCCATGTAGGGATCAAAGGTAATGAAGAAGCTGATAGAGCAGCAAAAAGAGTATGTAATAAAAGATCAGTGGATATCCATGAAGTTCCATACATTGATATGAAGTCTCCTATTCGAAGCTATATCCGCCACAAATGGCAGGAGCGATGGTCCTCAAACCTCCTTGCCAGAAACAAGAAGCTGAAAGCAATCAGACCTAATTTGAATTTTTGGCAGTCTTCGTTTCATGGAAACAGGAGGACCGAGATTGTTTCAACGAGACTTCGTATTGAGGCTCCAGTCTGTCCTCGCTGTGACTGCCTGTTGACAGTTGGGCATATTCTGGTTTGTTGCCCAGTGTATGGTGCTGCCCGCAGGAAATTCGGTCTTTCAGGGAAACAACTTTCTTATATTTTAGGAGATGATGTTGATGTCAATAATCTTGTAAAGTTCTTAAAAGAGATTGATATTTACTATAAAATTTGACTTATTTTAATAATATTCAATTTTACCTTTCACCTAATACACACAAGTGTATGCAGTTATACTTTTAATTGTATTTTAATATAAAAAAATTATATAATTTTTATTTTTATTTTTTTTTAAATGAAATAAGGTTTTAAGTTTCATTCACATCAGATTATCATCACGTTCAATTACATTTCATTAATTATCAGATTATTTATTTCATTCCACTACGGCGCTGAATGACCATTATAGGTCCCAGTGCTTGGGCTTGTCCCTAAATTTCATAATCCATCCGGATGGTCCATCCATTTTATTTCTGTGCCCTGACAGCTTCCAGATTCACAGTCAAAGTTTGTATCAGTGGAGCTTGACCAACTGCTTGAACCAAGGTTACTAATGGAAATGTTTTGCAAGGCTGTTTTTCGGTCACTGGGTTGTCCATCCGTTGACCCTAGAACTCTCTGGGTAATTTCGGGCATTTCTTTCTTTCTATTCACACACTCCTCATCTCCCTTTGAAGCCGGGATAGAATTTGCTATAACGGACACAATAGACTCATGGTGTGCGGTCGTTAATGTGCAGGTGACGTGCACCTGCGTTTTATCTGTGGCAGAGGCTTTTGCGTCGCTGCTCGCGCAATTTGTCAAAAACGCCGGCGACGACAAATGCTCTGATTCGGCGTCCGTTTGTCCATCGCTCCTAAAGAAGTTGTTAGGTTTGTGTGTCCATCTGTTCCTGAAATGAAAGAAATGATTTCCAGTGCCTCTTGTGTAGGGTTCTTAACCAAAGATGACGATAGTTTTCTAGGACTTGATGCATTTCCCACAGAGCGTTCCTGGTTTTTCTGCTCTTCAATAGAGCTTGGCCGTGAGGCGGAAAAGGATGAATCTGATGGTTGAGCCATTATTCTTTTTCTCAAAACTTATTCAAAACCTCAACTAAGGTTATCTCTTTGATTTAGAAAGTGGCACCACTGCTGGTTATGTTCTTTATATTTTCATCACTGGTCTGAGGGTGTTCATTAGTGCTTCTACAGTTTGTGTAACCGCAAGTTCTACTTCCACTCCGAATTCGAATTCTACTGCTTGTTTTCTAAAAAAATATCTGACATGAACCATGAATTTGCGTTTTCATTTCATTTTACTTCCACAAAAATCAACGGAATCATTAAATAATGCGTGTTCTATCTTCTTATCAATACGTCTGTCAAATCCGTGGTATCTTACACCCAACTGGTCCACATTTCCACTTAGATTGTTTCAATAAATCTAACAAATCTTAGGTACTTTCTATCCGTTTCGGGTATTGTAGTAATTTAACGTCCTTGTTTTGAATTCCCTGTCAAAAATTTTCTCTTTCAGAGAGTGATAACAAGGGCTTTCTTTGATTTATCTTGTGAAGAATAAACACTAGAAAATAAAATTAACCAAGACTGTCTTCATTTCTGTCAGCGATGCCTCCTAAGAAAGAGGCGGGTGGCGACTGTCCTTCCCGCGTACTGTCGTCCACTAGACTGAGTCGGGACTCGGGTTGTTGTTGTTGTTGGAGATTAAGCCAGCCTTGTGCTGGCACGGGCTCTTGCTCCTAGAGCAGCCCGTAACAACTCGGGAGAATAAAGTGACTTTAAATACTTGATCTTGCCGTTTCCCGGATCTGCCACCTCCTTCCCCATAACTCGGATAACTCGTCGAGTGATCAGATGAAATTGCCTTTTATTCTTTCTTTTTTTTCAACAAGCGTGAGTTACCGGAAATTATCTTTTCTCTATATTTTGGGATCTTGCTAGATACATTATTACGGGAATGTAAATGTGCTGATTTTACAATTTTCATGTTCTCAGTTACTTGGATTTTGGCTTGCTCATATGAAATGTATTTGTTTGTGAGAGAGAGAGAGAGAGAGAGAGAGAGAGAGGCGGGGGAGGGCGTTTTAGTACCAAAGTGTCGCGTCTTTTTCATGACCAAATTCATAGTTTTTGCCCTCTTTTACATTATATATATATATATATATATGTGTGTGTGTGTAAATAAACGGAACATTTGTAGCAAAAAAATAAATAAAATAAAAATTGGTTTTATATTATAAGAGCTGCTAATCTTGTCTTGGATGTCCTTCCGGAAAAAAATTAAATAAAAGGCAAAGAATGTTCCGCGCTTTGAAGCGTTTACAACGTTTGAAGTGGAGAAGAAACTCCGCCCCCACCCAAAATTATTAGTTTTTCTAAGTCGTCTCTACCCCATTTGCCATTCGAAAGGAGAGAGAGATCACAGGATTTTAAAGCCCAACAGTGGTTGGGGAAATGGCAAAAGATTGAAAAAAAATCACTATGTAGTATAATCACGACTCAATCTTTTCAAGGGTGAACTATGACGTCAGGCGTCTTACTATTAACTAAAGTATTGTAGTGATTTACACAATTTTTTCAAATGAGTCTTCCTGTTAAGCATTTAGACTTTCATTGTTTAGATCTCTGCGTCAAATTCCAGAGAATAAAGGCGACATTTTAACGTCATCACTTGAGTAATCAGGTGAAGATAAATAATGATGATGATAATACGAATGCACTATGTCGACCTTATACGTGACTCCCTCCTATAATAACGCATGGGTGTGGATATGCTTATTGACTGCAATCCACACGTATATATCTACAGGTGATCACTTATAATACTTGAAACACGGGATTAACAAAGTGTAGGATTTAGCGCAAAAAATCTTACTTTTTGAAGGCGAGAATCTTTGTTAGTCTGAACCATAGACCCCTTATTTAAGGGGTCTATGGTCTGAACTGATTGAGATTATTGGCGATAGAGACTGATTGATAATTCTCTCTCTCTCCTCTCTCTCTCTCTCTCTCTCCTCTCTCTCTCTCTCTCTCTCTCTCTCTCTCTCTCTCATCAACGAGTAGATCAACATGACAAAATGATGCTGTGGAAGTTGCCTTAGCGAATGAACAGTAGTAGTAGTAGTATTAGCGAAACTAATCAATAAAACTGGATAATACTCACACACACACACACACACACACACACACACACACACACACACACATATATATATATATATATATATATATATATATATAGAATATATTATATATTATATATATATATTGAAAGAAATAAATTAGAGTCAGGCTCCCACACCTCTGCAAGCTGATTGGTGTAATGTGAAAAAAGAAAAGAGGATGGCTGCTTGTAGGAACCTGTTGGTGACGGCAAGAAAACATTACTATGACATTACTAACAAGTTAATAAATATTACAAAATTGTCCGCTTTTTTCATCAAGTTTCAATAATATTTCGATTTTTATACATTTAAAAAGTAAAAAGGCTGGAACTGTAGCACTGGTACAAATCCGGAAACAATGCTAGGGTAGCCATATCTAAACAGTCAGGCTTCAGGACATCTCTGCGTTTCTATAATAGCGGGACCATCAGTGGTTTTTTGGTATAACGCCACCTGAGGGTTGCCGCCCCGCCCCTGTCACGTCAGGAACAGACATGGAAGGTGCATCCCCTTACTAGAGGTTGGAGATTCGTGCGTCCTTCGGAGGAGCCAAAGAAAGTGACATGAAGCAGCGCTTAGACCTATAGTGCCGAAGAGGAAAGCCGATCTAAAGACTGTAGTACTATCAATTAAGGATATTTGGACAAATACATAGAAAATGAAGATGGCATTCGCTTCCATAACTGTAACTTAGAGCGAGTCAGTTAATAAAACTAATGGCTGTCCAGGAAACTATATGTTAGAAAAATGAACCGAAAAAGTAAAAAAAAAAAAAAAAAAAAAGAATTACGAATAGTTATTTGTCTATCTCCGAGAAATGCTGATTGAATTATAATTACAATTGTAATTGTTCTGACTGAGAGAGAGAGAGAGAGAGATAGAGAGAGAGGACGAGAGAGAGATTGAGAGGAGAGAGAGAGAGAGAATTGAAGAAATGAGCTCCTCTTACTCAGTAAAACATCAGGCTATCCGACTAAGTGACATCAGCCTAGAAGTGATTTATGCGTTTGACACAGGGTGGGGCCACTGAGATTGTGCTGATGTGCGTGTATGTGTGTAGGTGTGTGTTTGTAGGTGTATGTGGCTCCAAGTTTGTGTAATCTAATGTGCATCGGCAATTTTTAATTTTAGAGACCCTAAACAAGTCGTTTACAATTCTACAAAACATTCTAGTCTAAGAAATGAACATCCACTCTCATTACAGTTAATTGATGTTTCATTACGGTTGTCAGCAACGGATTTAAAGGTGCTAGTGATAATTAGATAAAGAAATGTCCAGAAATTTTAAACGACAGCAAAATACGGCAATGGTACTAGAGGAGAAACATTATCACTGCACACACACGACGGTAACAGATAGAATATAGGCCTAAGTGCACGAATGAAATTTTCACAGTTTTGAATCCCAAATGGGCCTTCCATTAACACCGCTCAGATCTCAAATGATAAGCCTGTGACTCATTAGCCAATAATGTTCGGCTATAATGGTCAGTCAGGTGTTTTAGCCGTCGGTGGTTGCTATTGTTCGGGCCCGGTGTTGGTGAGCCTTGGGAAAAGAACAAAAATGGCCCGTTGCTTCTTGTCAAGATCAGGATTCAAACTGCTTTTGTTCGGTTTTCTTATTCTTATTTTATTTTTAATTCATTCACGTCAGGTCAGAGAACTCATACATTTTTTTTTTACATTATAACTTTTCTATGTTGTTTTCTTATGGGGAAAATTATGATAATTTCCATTGAACACCTCCCTGCAAAGTTCATTTGACTGATCAACATTATAAAGAAAACGAAAAACTGCTCCTTAAAAGATACATAACTGTTTTCTAAGTGTGTTTTTGTGTTTATTACTACTAGTAATAATAATAATAATAATAATAATAATAATAATAATAATTTTTTTCACCCAAATAACCAACTACTGGTGAACCCACCTTTTACGCATATCATGTGATCTATCTGACATCTTAGGCTTAGCATGTAAAATACCTATAGCTGACCTTTCAGACTATATATAACGTATTCAAAAGCAATACCACTCTGCTGTACATAAGATAGAAAAATTTAAAAAAATATACATGTATCAAATACATAATGAGACGATATACTTGATCCCATTACAACCTTTGTAATATAGATCATTAAATAAATTAAAAAAAAAAAAAAAAAAAGACGTAGGGAACGAATTGTGTTTGGGGTTTCCCAGAGTAATAAGACTAGGCTTTTGTTTTTCCCCACTATCTCTCTCTCTCTCCGTAAACGCATATAAATAGAGAGGTTCGTCTCGGTACCGACTGTTACAACGCTAACCGGACAGCAATGAACTTCTTCCCCAGGGCGCCTCCGGCGGTTGCATTTTGGCTCGGCGTCCTCTGTGTCTTCCTCCTTCTCCGTCCGGAGCCTTCGACGCCCTTCCACCTCTCTCCAAGTCACTACCTGTGGCCTGGAACTCCTGCACAAGGCCCTTTTGACCGCCCAATACCGGAAAGGAGGCCAGGTATAATTGGTACCTCGGGTTGCCACCCGTGTCACGTCAGGACCGCATTCGGAGGGTGCGTCTTCCACCCGCCGAGTTGTCCTGGCTTCTTCAGTTCACGAGGGAATCAGAATTACCATCCGTGAGGGGTTACGTGAAGGGCGTTACTATAGATTAATAGGAGGTCGTAGATGCGTGCCTCCTTCGGAAGAGCCAAAGAAAGTCACATGAAGTATAGCGCTATAGACCTAGTGCCGAAGAGGAGAGCCGACCTAAAGACTACATAGCCAATACAAAATGAAGCTTACATTCGTCCTGCATTCGTTTCGTTCTGTTAACTGTAATTTAGCATGTCAATTTTTTTTAAATTATCAGAATTACGAATTGGCAATTGTTAACTCCGAGAAATTCTGATTGAATTATAATTATAATTGTTCTGACTAGAATTATAATTTTCCCTTACAAAGAATACTACCTAATGTTTTCATTTGTTTTCTTCATTTATTCCTTTATTAAGGGAGTGTTACAATTGTCCATTTTGGTAGGTTCAAACTATTTCTAATGTTTTTCTGCTGTCTCTTTTCTCAGCGCATGCGTCTAGAGCATTATCGCTCAGTTTCCTTATTTTTCGCTTATTCTGGGAGTAAGCCTACAAACTTCTTTTTTCTTCTTTTTGGGGGAGTAAGAAAGGTTTATGGAAGAGCCTGAAAAGGAATTTTAGGATAGGATATTTATGTTTTTTTTTTTTTAATTCATGCACGTCAGGTCAGGGAACTTACCACATAAACTTTTGGTAAATGATTAGTCTTGTATGCTGTTTTTCCATGGGGGAAATTATGAAAATTTCCATATGAACACTTCCCTAGCACGTGCATACGTCTGTCGAGCCTTCGTAATGAAAACAAACTACACAAAACGATTTTACAACTTCTAAATTTTTTTTTTTCTACAACTTCTGCAACTACTAACACCTGTAATCTACTATGAGATTCAGGGCCTCTGTAACACGGTTTTTTCGCAATAACTTTTTATCTATGCATTTCATAAATATAACGCTTATTCAGAATACATATTATATCAACACATAAATTTTGAGTGTATTCTGCACTACGTAGGTTGAATAAATTTGGTACTTATAATGTAAAAGTGACCTTTTTTGAAGACGGGCCAACTTACTCAGAGAAAAGGTCTCGAACGCACTCGTTACGTAACTTATGACAGCATTTCTTCCCTCTTTCTCGATGGATGATTGGCTATACGTAACGAAGGCTAGACCTCTGGCAACAATGACATACAAATTTAAATACAAGCAAAGCAGTACACCTTTATGAATTCTGGAACCTCTCCACTGATAATTGTCATAATGAACAAACCAACAAAATATGTTAATAAATACAAAAACACTTCGATTATTAGTCTAACTCCCAAAATAAGTTTCCAAAGAAATTACAGTCTACTTTATAGGTCACAATCAGATTGACAAGATGTAGGGAATAGTTGGTAATTATCAAAAACATAGTAGACAAGCTTGATTTGATAACTGCTATATCCAATGTCAAGCAATTTTTATTTATTGGCTAGCTACCTATTTACTGAAAAAAATAGCCGGTACCGTATATTGGCTTTAAACCTTCACCAATAATTATCGTCAGAATGGTGACTTCATGAGGCTCCGCTCCACCCACTTTCGCCTCGTTATAATTCAGGATAACACTTAAGGCTACCATGGGCATTGTTGCATTAGAAAATTTAACTTCTGGCTATAAAAACTAATTTCTCGAGTAGTTGTAAGAAGCGCTAAATGATCCTCAAGGATCCCAGCAGTTGGCCTAAACGTTTAATTTATGTATATTACTGCTATACTGTTGCGGCACTACTGCTACAGTAGTATTACTACGCTAGCACTGATACCCAACCCACATCTATGTATCGTTCCGCCATTCATAAAGTCTTTGGGTTTCAGAGCCGATGGAATTTCTGTCTGGTGGATGGGCGGGGCAACATTTAGTCAAAAGGTGTTTGTTTACCCTTGCTTACGTAATGAATGTTTTTTCGACTCTTGGCTCGTAATCATTGGCCATGGCGTCGGCTAGATCATTTTTACTCTATAAAAATTAAAACTATCGGGTTCAGGTTATTGATAATGCTGACAAAATTTGTGTGGTTGTAAAATATACATATGTCAACTTTCAGCTACATCCGATGCTTTGACAAGGAGGAAAGTCCAAAAAACCGTGTTACAGAGACCCTGAATCTCATAGTAGTTAACTTGTTATTCATTAATTGTGACAGAAAGATAAACCTCTCAAAAAATAAGATAAAAAAAATCATACACACGCCAGAAAAAACGTCAGCGGTCAGACGGGACGAGTCAGCTAGTCCTATGACTGGTATACCTAAGTACCTGTTATACCCAGTCACATGCCTTTTTTTTTCCGGGGGGGGGGGGGGGTTTTTTTTTTGGGGGGGGGGGGGAGGGGTGATTGGAGAGGTGCCCGGGAGTTAGGGGTTAGGCCAAACGGTTCCTTTCAGAAAGAGAGGTCGACCGCAACTGAAAGAGAATAAACACAACTAGCAGCATTGGTCTAAAGTTGCGATTGTAAGTTGCAACAAGAAACTGCAACGGGACTGTTGGTTTGCCTCTGTTCAAGGGCAGGGCTCATATTTTGCCTTATCATACATCCACCACCCCTTCCCTAACCCTCACCCCATCCCTCCAAAAACGTGGGCATACCAGTCACCGGCAATCTGAACCAGTTTTTTTTTTTTTCTAGCGGGTGCCTTCAAGAACAGGACGCCCAAGAATATTTAGAAATAAGCAGATAAATTAAAATCACTAATTGAAGGTGAAGAGGAAAGATGTTTGAAATAAAAATAGTACTCAAATTACATTAGACTTATTTTTATATCTATAGTTTCGTTAAATTTTGATTTATGTTGGTGTTTCTATAATCTATCTCTCTCTATGTTCAGTTGATCGTACCTCGATCACGTTCACCACGTTCGTGCGCAAAGTACGGGAAAAATCACGTATACTGCTAAGCTTAAATAACTTTAGGTATAAAAGATAAGTTTGCAGCCAGTGTCGAACCGTGGAACTTCCCCTACCCCCCCTCTCTCTCTCTCTCTTTTCGTTTCTTTTTTTTTTATTCAAGTCCTGACGTGAAGGTCGTCTTTGAGTCAGCCACTTATATTTGGTGGTGAATGGTGACAAGCAGATCCTCGGTATTTCCCCCAAAAAACTTCTTCTCCCTCAAATGAAAGCTGCTTGAAAACCCGTTTTCTCTTAACTCTTCCCATCTGGAAATGATATATAAAAAAATGAGAACACCTCAGTCAGTATTCCGCACCTAGAGTCAGTTCTGCCCTGACAGTTGCTGGAGGCACACGGTGGGAGAGAAATAGAGTTATGGCTAATTTTCCTATTGGCTTTTCCTCAACTGCAGTCCTCCTCCTCCTCCTGACGGTTTGCCTCCTGGGCATGACAGTCCAGCCCACACAATCCCAGTACCTCGAATTCCCGCCGAGGGGGATCGGCTACCAAAGGCCTCCTCCGAAGTACCCTTGGCCTCCTCAAAGTCTGCCCCCACAGATCCCTGTCACGACGGAGGGAGGAGCCTCTATTGCGGGAGTTATTCCGGCGGTCTGCGGGCCTTGCTTCGCCCCCAGGGGGAACAGATGCTTGTTCCAGACATCCCTCTGCCCCGTCAGGATAGGGAACCCGGCAGGCAGAGAAATCCAGGACGACTAACGACGTCATGATCTAGTAGGATCTTTTAAAATCGATTGCGGAATAAAGTGAGAAGAAGATATCGAGGTCGGTGAGTTCCGAGCGCAAACCAACAATGTAGTAATAATGTGCGCGGAACCGTGTTTGTTTGTGGAGTGAGTTCTTGGGAACCACTTTTGTAACTAGATTTCAGTTTTCTTCGAAGTATTTAAGTTTATTTTAGTGGTATTCTATTGAATAAAAAAATATTAAATTGATGAAGAAAGTGTGTGTGTTCCAGGGCGCGCGCTGGCACCATTCAAACGATTCAAACGCCAAAAATTCAATATGTTTCACGTTATGTGTATGAAATCTTTTATGTAACTCAAAATATTCAAATGTCGTGATTAAATATATAAGAGTTGTTGCTTTTAGTCACATATAGCTGTTGGTGTAACAGGAAAAACAGAATAAAAAGAACTACCTTTATACCCTTTGCTTCATTTTCACAAAACAAACCTTCTTCTTTCCAGTCTTCTTAAGAAGTTGGTATAACTTTGTTATTATCTTGAAGGCTCTCAAAATACTCCAGGTGTAGTACTAACTCTTGCATTCTTCAAGAAGTAACTGCTGAAGGGAATGGAAGAAACTGAATGGCTGAATTTTGAGTATTGAATATAGAATCCAGGCCAAAGGCCAAGCACTGTAGGACTTGGGTATATGAGGTCATTCAGCGCTGAAACGGAAATTGACTGTAAAAGGTTTGAAAGGTGCCAAACAGGAGGTAAACCTCAAAGCTGTTGCACTATGAATCAATTGTTAGGAGAGGGAGGAAAGCAAGACGGAAGAAAGAGGATATGAAAGGAGGTTCAGTAACAGAAACGAAAGGGGTTACAGCTAGGGGCCGAAGACACGCTGCAAAGAACCTTAAGCAATCCCTACATTGCACCGCACGAGTAGCACTGACGGCGCTAACCCCCTATGGAGAAGGTATCACTAGAATGGACAAATATTTAAAGAGGTTAGGTGTTACGTAAAGAGTGATGGGGCAGAAACATAACTTTGAGTGGCCTGAAAAAGTTGCAAGGTAGGATTTTAATATAGTGTGGCGGGACCACAAGCTAAAAAAAACAAGCGGGCAAATCCCAACCACATAAACCTAATCGCTTCCACTGCCCAACTCACCCTCAGTCACACTTTCTTCTTTACACAACAAAATAGACGCAGGACAATTGACCTATACCTACAAAAAACAAAACAAAATAACAAAAACAACACAAAACACACGTACTTACACCAACACTCCAGATACTCTGGGCTTTGCTGTGCTGTCTGCTGTCGAGGTCGCAGAGATACCAACCACAAGCCAAAACCAAGAGCCACAACAACCAAGGAACACAACCACAACTCAACAACAAAAAAGGAACACAATCACAACCCAAGACCACTGCACAACCAATCACCAACAACACAAAAAAAAAGGCAACATACACACCCACAACAACCCTCAACCACAACAACTCACATATAATAACAGGAACTCACATACAACTCAACAAAGGACCTCACAGCACAACAACTCTTAAGCAACAACATCAACTAACAAAACAAACAAACAAAACACAACTTACCTGACTTTCAATTCCTCCAATAAACTGCCTGAACTCACTAAAACAAAAACACAGAACTCTGATCTCTACCAGCAGACAAACCCAGCCAGAACTCATCAACAACCAATACAGTCGTTAACCATCCAACCACCAATTACTCTCTCTCTCTCTCCTCTGCCGAAGAGTTTAGGTCTACCAATCGTCGTAATTTTATAATATTATATATATTAATGTCAGTCACTTTTAAGCAATAAACATGTAGTTGAACATTTATTAGAAAAGACAATTTTGATATTTTATGTGTGAGTGAAACGTGGCTATATCCTTATATGAATGATGTATATATTAATATTCCTCTTATCAACTTTATCGAGATGATCATGGCCGAGGAGGTGGAGTTTGCATATATATCAAAGATTATTTAAAGGTAAATGTAATAAATAATTGCATTGAAAAACAGGAGGGCACTGAAGCTAAATGTTATCAGTACAACACCGTAAATTACCGTCAATTTATTTTAGGTTGTATATATCGTCACCCAAAAGCAAATGTTGCATCTTTAATTATATTTCCGATTCTTTTTACGAAACAAGCCTATTTTTATACTTGGAGATTTTAACGACGACTTGCTCAAAACAGACAACAAAATGAATAAAGTTGTAAATAACCTAAAGTTACACCAAATCATTACAAAACCAACCAGAGTAACTTTAGACTCAGCAACGTTGATAGATTTACTAATAATAAGGAAATGGTACTCGATTCGGACGTTATTCCAAGCCCAGTAGGCGACCACGAAGCTATCATAGTTACCTTAAATTTACGTAAACCTAAGAAACAACCCATTCATAAAACTTTCCGATGTCTTAAGAATTATTCCCAAGCGAGTATCTGTAATTTGGTGATGAAAGAAACACACCTTTGAATGGTATTTTAAACACTGATAATGTAAGTTCTCAAGTACAAATTTTAACGAATGTTTTAACCAAATGTATTGATAAATGTGCTCCAATAGTAACGAAAGTAATCACCCGCCCCCCTAAACCCTGGATAACTAATAACATCAAACAAAATATAATAATAAGAGATAAATTACAAAACGATATTAAGAAGGATAGGAATACTACAATATTGAGAAATAATTTTAAAGAGAAAAAGAAGGAAGTAAAAATTGAAATGGATAACAGTATGAAACAACAATACAGGAACGAACTTAAAAGTAATAAGAACAACCTAAGTACTTCCTGGAAAATAGTGCGTTCAATTCTGCCCAATAATACTAACAAAGAATCTCAAATAGAAAATGAAGATTTAACTGACAAGGCAGAGAAATTTAATGAGTATTTTGCGAATGTAGGAAGAAAGACACATGAAAGAACGCAAGAAGAACTGGCCAGGAATAATAGAAGAGCGCAAACCGATGAAATGAATACATTCCCAAACAACCAGTTATATTCATTTAAACCATCACCTGTTGACTGCGATACTGTCATTCGTAGTCATTAGTTCTCTCAAAGAGTCAAATGCGTACGGATCCGATGGCATAACGCTTAACTTTTTATAAAAGATACTCTATATATCATTTTATTTTACATCACTATAAATTTTTAATACATTTATCGTAACTAATATCTACCCAGAAACGTGGAAAAATCCCCATGTTGTTCTTTATTTTAAAAACGGAGATAGAGACGAAATTTCTAATTACAGGCCAATTTCTTTACTCCCGGTCTTATGTAAAATATTAGAAAAAATAGTATCAAATCAGTTAACTGAATACTTAGAAAGTAATCACCTCATTTCTAAGAGTCAACATGGCTTTCGACCTAAACTATCAACGGAAACAGCACTATTAAAAATATCGGATAAAATCTACGATAACATAGACAAGAAGAAAATTTCCCTTTTACTACTTCTCGATCTGTCGAAAGCTTTTGATAGTGTGAACCATGAAATTTTGCTGGGTAAATGTCAGACACTTTATATAGATCCATCCTGGTTCACAGACTATTTACGTAATCGAGTACAATCTGTCAGACTCAAAAATGTTGTCTCAACCCCCAAAAACGTCGGTTTTGGTGTACCTCAAGGTTCAATCCTAGGACCCATTTTATTCAACATCTATGTAAAGGACCTGAGAAATTTTTTTAAGTGACTGTTTCATTGTTCAGTATGCTGATGACACTCAAATAATAATTGATGGCTACATCGATAACTTGGAAGATTTAGTACGCAAAGCTGAGGAGATTTTACATAGAGTGAAGATGTATTTTCAAATAAATGGCCTATTGTTGAATGAAAGTAAAACGCAATGTATATTCCTAGGCTCCAGGCAATATCTATCCGAAATCGGGGATAACATCAAATCAATTTTAATGGGGCCATCATCGAACCTATGGAATCCGTAAAGAATCTTGGAGTTTGGGGCACTTCGATAAATACATGACATTCGAAAAACATATTGATTGAACTGCACAGAAAAGTTATGGGGACACTTATTTATCTCAATAGACTAACAAAATTTTTCGAACCAGAAACCCGCCTAATCGTAGTGCAATCGTTAGTATTAAGTTTAATTCATTACTGCTATATAATATGGGGTTCAACAAGCAACGTCCTTATGCAACGAGTACAAAAACTTCAAAATTTTGCGGCTCGGGTGGCCATGGGTACAGTGAGAAAATATGATCATATATCTCCAATTTTACTAGAACTGGGTTGGTTGAAAGTGAAAAACAAGTACACTTTTGATGTCTGTGTTTTTTGTTTTTAAAGTCTTAAAAAATGTTTTTCCGAACTGGCTTTATAATTTTAGAACCGTTGACTCGGTGACAGGGATGACTACAAGACAAGCAAATAATCTAGTGTCCAGAAGAGCCAATACCGATATAGGATCAAGGGCAATAAATACTAAAGGTCCACAGTTATGGAATAGTTTACCTGGCTCATTGAAAGACGAAGAATCCCTAAGCTCTTTTAAAAATAAACTAAAACAACATCTTTTAAACAATAATTAATCTTCGTAGATACGTTTTATAGGAAACAACCGTACCTGACATTAGCCACGTCTCACGTCAATAACCGCTTTTTAAGACATACCATTAATTATGAAGCACATTTTATGTTGGAGTAATTTTACTAATTATTGTTCTAGGAACAATGTTTTATAACCAAAATTACAATTTTCCTAATTCAAGTTTTATATATATATATATTATGTATGT
>NC_087200.1:203673892-203680407 GCF_015104395.2 Macrobrachium nipponense
AGCTTCTAAATAGTGACGTAACTTTACAGAAAAACTGTAAAATCTGCACGTGGTTTTGGCAGAGGTACATGTATGAAACCATTCTGCTCAACAAAGACACGACTCGATCGAAACAGACTCAAGCAAAAGTCACTATCCAAAACACAAAGGAGACCTCAAGGTCTCTAATCAAACATGTTGACAGATTAGGGAAGCAAATGGAGATGTCGAGTTCCTCTTATCTAGAGGCGATGAAAAGTAATGAAAACCATTCTAGCTTTTAATGGACAAAGCAAATCTCTCTCTTTACATTTTACGTTATATATTCTTTTACATTATGTTATGCAGAATCTGAACACACATTTTAAATCATCCTACAATTCTAAGGCTAGCTAAGGAATCTGAAAAATGTTGCAAAATTCTATATATAACATTTTATACAGTTAAAGAGGGGATATATGCATTTTGAAAGTAGCAACATATAATGATATATATGTATTTATATGTATATATATATATGTGTGTGTGTGTGTGTGTGTGTGTGCGCGCGTGTGCGTGAGCACGTGTGTGTAATGAATATTGAATTTAGGCCCAAGGTCAAGCGCTGGGACCCATGAGGTCAATCAGCGCTGGAAGGGGTAACTGATAGAGGGAAGCCTCGCAGTTGCACTATGAAACACTTGTTAAGAGAGGGCGGAAAGTAAGCTGGAATAAAGAGAATATGACCGGAGGTACAGTAAAAAGAATGGAAGGGTTTGCATTAATAATTCCATTCGCTTTCTGAGGACCAAATAGATGTGGAGAGTGAATATATATATATATATATATATATATATATATATATATATATATATATATATATCTTTTTGCCTTTCGTATCAGAATTAGTTCCCTGTGTCTGAAATTCAAATTCTGCTAATGTTTACCTGAGGGAATATGTCGTGGGGAACATGATGGATAATACCCTGTTTAATACCCATTACTTTATAACCACTTTGATGTACCTTTATTCCAGTCACATATATTGTTTTAAAGTCTCTTCACACGAACAAAACAATTTTATTCCCTTACTTTTCCTCTATATATTGTCATTCATATTTTTTCGTTTTTCTGTAGAAAGAATTTCTTGTATGCTATATTTTGTCCCTTTTGTCTCTTTATTCAAGATATTTTAGTTATAATATATATATATATATATATATATATATATATATAAGTATATATCCTCTTAAATTCATTTTACCAAATAACTAATCCTGAATGAAAACTACAAACAAATAATTTCTACGAGCTAATTCAAAATTTTTTTTTATTTAGAAAAGATATACATAACCAAATCCCTGTTAGGAAAACAGGTGAAATTTTGATTCAGCCTTAAGTGAAGATAAATTAATTGAATCAAAGTCTGTGGGTGGCTTACCCCAACTTCAGAAACAGGGCTAGGCTGTGCTGTCCGCTGGACGGGGTCGCTGAGACACCAACAACTGCCGCAAACCAACACACAACTCAACAACAACAACAACCAAGAACCACAACTCAACAACAACACAACACCCAAGGACCACAACCCTGCAACTCAACAACAAAACAAACAAATAAGGACTACAACCACAACTCACCAACAAAACAAACAAATAAGGACTACAACCACAACTCACCAACAAAACAAACAAATAAGGACTACAACCACAACAACAACAAGAAACCACAACAGCTCAGGAACAACCCCACTCCACAACACCAAACCAAACAACCCACACCCAACCACTCACAACAACACCAAGAAAACACAACAGCTCCCCAACAACAACTCACAACTCGACAGAAACTCACAACCTCAACAACCACCCAACACACAAGCGCAACAACTTTCAAACACACAGCACAAACAACTCAAATAACTCCTGAAAACAAACACAACTGACCAACAGTCTGCCAAGACCGCTGCCCAAACGTCTGTCCTTCACGATTTCTCATTACAGACTGACTCAAAACACAGACCAGACTTGCGACCGACCCAGCAGAAACAACCACCCCTTGCTGAACAAGCAACTCGCTTGTTAACCATCCATTGACACGGACACAAACAACCTAATGCCGCTTACATTCACCGCTCTCTCTCTCTCTCTCTCTCTCTCAATCCTCAAGGACGTTGCCAAATGGAACCACTGTAACTCCTCCATAATACAGCTTTCAAAGTTGACGAACTAAAATAGTTTTTTTTATTTCAAGTAAACTCCCGTTAGGTCAGAAACCTGAATATATGATAAATAAACTTCAATAACATTATTTTACAATCAGAACTGCATTGTACTTGTCCAAAATACGGCGTTAAATATAATTTTGTTGTAGGCCTGGATGGTCAGAACTGCCAATCTATATTTAGCTTTTAAAGCAGATGAATTAAAGGTAGTTTGCTATTTCAAGTAGTCTGTAGTAAGTTCAGAAAGATGAATGTTAAGTAAATAGCTTTTTATTCTATCATTTTATACTCAGAACTGTAGTATTTTTGTACAAAATGCGATGTTAAATCTGTTTATGTAGGCCTGCCTGGATCTTCATATCGTCTATGATGTGCGACGTATTTTCGCTAGGGTGATAATTTTAGTGTAACATTTCCTTTATATGAATTATTTACCCATGTCGATGTTGTATTTAGTTATCTAAACATAATTAACATGTTAAGTTATGAGGAAAATAAAGGCAATCTAGGTAGGTCTCACGCCCATCTTTAAAGATGCAGTTTGGTATATTTTGTCTGATTTTCTTAAGTGCCAATAGATGGCGTTCTGTGGGGAAAGGACTGCATGGTGACCACGGACCGCCTTAGAGTAGTATATGGAGAATTGAAGACAGAACTAAATAAAGATTTCATTAATAGTTTTCGTACGATTCCCTTTGATAACTAATGGGAAAGCCCCAGTCATCGTCTCCTTAGACAGGAGGCTAAAGACAACTGATACCGGTACGTAATATAGACTCCGAACACATGATAACCTTCCTTTGATCAACATGACCATTTATTTTAGTTTTGTTTCATGTTTATGAAACTTAATCAAGACAAATGGACAATATGTATCAACACTCATTGCAATGTCCCCAATTGGGCAATGCGGTATTGTTGCAAGAGACGCAAATTTCGTCAAAGTAGGCGAGGTCGTACATAGCCTCAGGAACTGCACAGGGAGCAAAATAGTCTTTAATAATGAATGCTTGCGAAGTTACAATGTTTTGCCATATGTTTGCAGTACGATAATGTTGAAAAGAAGGAAAAATTCGTCAACATGGCTGGGATGGTTCCAGGAATTTCCTGTAGGAGCAAACAACCTTTACTTTGACATTAAGGGGTTGATGTAGATATGTTGGTAAGGCTGTGGGTTACAGTGGGTATAGATATGTGGGTGAGGGGATGTTGATGTGGTTGGAAGGGGATACATGGGTGAGGATGTGGATACAGTTGATATTGATATGTTATACAGTGGGTACAGATATGTGGGTGAGGATGTTGATGTGGCAGATGTGGATATGTGGGTGAGGATATAGATGTAGATATATTACATAAAAAAGTGTGGATAAGTGGGTAAGTGGGTGGCTGTGGATGTGGTGGATGTAGATATATTACATAAGAATAAGTGTGGATAAGTGGGTGAGGCTGTGGATGTGCGGGTGAATGTGCAGATGTGGATATTCTGGAAGCTGGGGAGAAATCTGACGACGAGAGAGAGAGAGAGAGAGAGAGGGGAAGGCAGTACTGGACATCGAGAGAATCCAGGCGAGTCTTCAGGTGATCAGATCATGGAGGTGTTATTTTTTCTCCTTTAGTTTGTACAGTGACACTTGGCCAGTTCATTCTTGATGCCTATTAGGAGCCCTTGTAACCAATTATTTTCACATATTTTCGTGGAGGTGAGTTTCTGTTAGGCACATTATTACTGTGTCCACCTTTTCGATTATGTCACTCAATGATTCTGATTTTGACTTGATGCCCCTAATATTATTTACATAATATATTCCACAGTCAGTTTGTAGTCTCTTTTTTTTCATGCTACTTCTTGTCTTTTTACATCTGTTTTTTAGTCTTGCACGACTCTGTACAGCCCTACTGACCTATCCCCAGGTATGGCACTCTGGGGTTTCTTAATACTTCTGCCCATACTGGGTTTGGCCTCTGTGCTTGTGTGATTCCTCATGTCTAAAAAAAATGTATCTTGTTCGCCACTTCTTCCATTCTCTCTCTTAGCATATCTATTTCATTTTATACTATGTATTCTTTAGAAGTTTTCCCAATTTTGGCTGTTTCTTTCAAGGTTTTGTGTGCTGTAACACCTGAGAGCATTTGATTCCCACAGGGGCTAGTACTAAACACGGAGAAATCCATTTGACTCCCCAAGGGTTAGTACCAAACACAGCGAAACAGTGTAGATAAATCACTGTTTCGCCGTGTTCAGTACTAGACCTCTGGGATCAAATGTTCATTTGCGAATTGGTAATTCACATATGCCCTAGGGATTTCGTGAAATTCCTGATTTAACATATTCCCTGTAACGCACACACACACACACACACACACACACACACACACACACACACATATATATATATATATATATATATATATATATATATATATATATATATATATATATATATAGACACAATCACGCGTGCAAAAGAAATAAAAATTTACGTTTCCCTGCTTAAAATATATTTATACAAACATGTAGCATTTTGTTTAACCAGGTAAGGGCACGAGATGTCTCTATAGGTAGCTAACAAGAAGATGCTATTTCAACACCACTGATTAACCTGTCTCGTCGCTGCCTCAGCAAGAGATCAATTTGCGGTATATTTCATTCATGGTGGTAGAGTTGCATATGTGAAATAACCAATTCGCTTACGAACATTTGATTCCCAGAGGGCTAGTACTTAACACGGCAAAATAGTGTAGATGACTCACTGCTTCACCGTGTTCAGTACTACCCCTCTGAGATCAAATGTTACTGAGAGAATTGGTTATTTCACATATGCTCTAGGGATTACTTATACTGAATAATGATGGTTGTTCATCAAATAACATAATACAGAATGTATTAATTTATATATAATCATGATAACACACATCTACACACATACATGTAATGTATGCATTGCATATATTATGTATACGTATATATATCCATATGTATGTATATCAAAGTATTAGTTATATAATTGTGTATAAAATAAATTTATATATACATATATATATATATATATATATATATATATATATATATATATATATATATATATATATATATATATATATATATATATATATATAAACTGTGATACCCAGAGGGTGAAACCAGCGTCTGGAAAACTGGAGCCGTGGAGAATAATCAGAAGTTTCCTATTGTGGAACTCTCGCAGCCTAAAATCAGTTTAAAACGTGTGTGTGTGTGTGTGTGTGTGTGTAAAAGCAACTGGAGAACTCTAAAGAATTACTTCGGGATTTCCAAGAGAAGACTTCTGCATCATCCGCGGCTCCAGTCTCCAAGAAGGGCTTTCATCCCGTATAGGTTCAACAAATCCAAAGTCTCCAGGAGCCAGAGCTCTCTCTCTCTCTCTCTCTCTCCCGGAGTTCCTAAAACTAGCCATAGCGCAACGCATCGAGTACAGATATAGAAATATGATAACTATAAATATTCAAAACTGTTCTTTATTGTCCTGCTTTGAAGCAGGTAAAATTGGCTCCGTAGCACCTGCCGTCGGCAACTGCGGAGGAGACTCTATTGATATACAACAAAGGACTCCCGTCGAAAGTGTAGGGCCGCCGAAGGAAACACAAAAAGACAAAAAAGTTGAGGATGAGATTAAACATCTGGGGCGGCCGGATGTCTGCCGTTTGGAACAAGAACTGGAGGCGACGAGGAGGCAGCTGGACCTCATGGCGGCGAAATTCGAACGCTGCCTCCTAGAGACGAGCTTTCTGAAGAAGGACATCGCGACCCAACAACAAAAGCTGCAGCAGTTGGAGGAGAAGAATGAAAGAAATGAACAAGTGATCTCGACCCAGACCAGACTCATACACTCATTACAAGCGGAAGCGATCGTGAGGGACCAGAAGATCGAATCTCTGGAGAATGCTCTTGCAGAAAAGGAAACCCATAAGAGAGATTCGATCGTCATCCCTCGTCTGGAAAGAACAATGGAAGAGCTGGTCTATCGATGCGAGCTTCTGGAGGCAGCGAGGAAACTGATGGAGGAACAAACAAAAGGACTTCAAAAGGATAAGGACTTGGAAGTGAAAGGCCTCCGTGAGGAAATCGAATCCCTCAAGCAAATTATACAAGGACTGGAGGACAAGTCCAAAAACGAAGTCGAGAATCTAGGATCAGACACGAGGGCAGCTGAATCTCGAGGGAACAGAACTGAAACGAAGATTGGATCAGAGGAAAAAAAGGAAGCTCCGACTTTGGAGGACATCATCCCCAGTGAGGAGGCTTCAGAAGTTACCTCCCCTAGGGAGGATTACGTCCCCACCACCCAAAGCG
>NC_087200.1:203680907-203696211 GCF_015104395.2 Macrobrachium nipponense
AGGAATAAACAAATCACAACAGTAGTTATGTAGTATGTTTTGAACGGACACCATTCAAACAAACATTAAACTTACCAAAAAGCAATTCCTTTTATACAAAACCATCGTACCTCACTCAAGGGGACAAAGCACCTAATTCCCTAGCATCATTCGTAGTTGTATCTCGACTTCGTCCTTAATATACAGGATCACCCCAGGGAAGCTGTGAATACTTAAATGTCCCGTGAATCATCCCTTCAGTCTGGACACTACGAGACAAACGAAGGCATTCTTCTTCACGCCTCCCAACGCCTCGCTTGGCTACAATGAATATATAAGGTTTACTTGTTCGCGTGAAATCACTGTAGAAAATAAAATGGGAAACTATGGGACGTAAAGTTATGGTTAATGTTTATATAAGTAATGTATGTTACGTACATACATATCTATATATATATATTTATATATATATATAATATATATATATATATATATATATACTATATATATATATATATATATATATATGTCTATAATGTATTTATAAATATATTTATATTAATATATATTTATATAATTTTTATAAATATGTGAGTATGTATATATCTACATCACACATACACACACGCACATACTACACACACACACACACACACACACACACACACATCACTACACTATAAATATATATATATATATATATATATCACATATAATATATATATATATATATATATATATAATATATTAATTATACATATGTAATTGTACATATAAATATATAATTATTAATTAATATATATTCAATATTCACACACATTTTATATAATAATATTATTTATATATACGTATATATACATATATATATATATATATATATATATATATATATATATATATATAATATATATATATATATATGTATTATACATACATACATACATATATATATATATATATATATATATATATATATATATATATATATATATATATATATATATATATATATATATATATATATATGATATATATATACACACACACTCGTAAAGAACAGAGAGAGAGAGAGAGATGCCCCTGTCCTGTCAACAACTGTCAAATGATTATAAGCCGTTTCCACCAAAACAGGAGGATGTAGAATTGGAAATGAACTGTTGGGTAGAAAGAAAGAAGGTCTTACCTTCACATCTTGTGACAGAGATGCAGACGTCGCTTAATTATCTAATGTCTTTACACTTACGAACATGGCGGGTAGCTGATGTTATTTTTTTTTATGGTGAAGTTTTAAATTTCTTTTTTTTTTCTGTCATCTGAAAGCAAGGGGTTTAATTCTTTTTATACATAATCACCTTACGTATGTTGTTGAGGACTGTTTAAAATTATTGACTCTGTTTCACATAGATTTCTAATGCAATATTAAATTATATGTCCTTAAGGTAGACATACTTAAAAAATCTTTTCAATTTTCAGAGAGAGAGAGAGAGAGAGAGAGAGAGAGAGAGAGAGAGAGAGAGAGAGAGAGGAGAGATTAGCCTACTTTTCCAATATCAAAGAATAAAACCAACTTTCCTCTATTTCAGAGGGAGAGACAAAGAGAGAGAGAGAGAGTTTAAAGCCAATTTTTCAAATTTCAAAGAGTATAACATACTTTCTCTATTTCAGAGAGAGAGAGAGAGAGAGAGAGAGAGAGAGAGAGAGAGATTTAAAGCCCATTTTTCCAGGTTTAAAGAATAAAACCTACTTCCTCTATTTCAGAGAGAGAGAGAGAGAGAGAGAGAGAGAGAGAGAGAGAGAGAGAGAGAGAGAGAGAGCGAACATATGGTAAAGTCATAGTGATAAGAAATTCCCGTCAATGTTATGTAAATAAAATTCCTATTTTATAAATTTACGTTCAGCCCACCTCAAGTTTAATGTTCAGACAGTAAGCAGTACAAAACATAAAAGTAAGCAATGCTTCTCCTCACAAGCAGTTTAATCTCCACTTCACCAAAACCATCCTAGAGAGACCAATCCATTCTATAACCTACATTTCAAATCGCCTCCAATAAACAATTTAAAAATAAAAAAAAACATAAAAAACTTCTAGGTTTCTCTCACCCAGCAGGCCTTAATCGGAATGACTTATGAGGTCGTTAAGCGGCCGCGTTTCAGAAGTTCGCGACAGAGAACGCGGAGATGTGTTTCAATTTAAGGACCGTTTGCGTCTCGAACCCCCGAGACGTGATTTATGGCAACCGCGTACGTACGTCGACGAGTAGGGAATGCGCGAGTTTGTGATGCGGTCTCTTAGTTTGTCTTAATGATACTAACCTGAAACAGTTCTCCTTGTGTTTTTGGTAATTGTCTTACATTTCTATCTATTTAAAGATTTTCTCCTCGTGTTTTGGTAACTTATTTACATTTCTATTTATTTATCTATATTCTCCTTGTGTTTTTTAATTTACTTACATTTCTATTTATTTATTTATTGATATTCTCCTTGTGTTTTGGTAATTTACCTACATTTCTATCTCTATATTTATATTCTCCTTGTGTTTTGGTAATTGACTTATATTTTTATTTATTTATTCATTATATTTTCCTTGTGTTTTGGTAACTGACTTACATTTCTATATATTTATTTATATTCTCCTTGTGTTTTTCAATTTACTTACATTTCTATTTATCTATTTATTTATATTCTCCCTGTGTTTTGGTAATTGACTTACATTTCAATTCATTTATTCACAATTTTTAATTTATTTCTTTTCTAATAACTGATATTTTTTTCTCTATTTCCTACTTCCTTCTGTAGCTCTTTTCAAATGAACGCCATAATATTCTTTGGAAACTTGAATTTCAAGTCAATGGCCCCTGTGGTGAGCTCGTTCTATATGATTAGGTTTCATCTTCTGAATGATAATAATAATTCTAATAATACAGGTTTTATTGAAAATAATGGCTATTTCAGCCGCGCTTATTTTGTATAGAAGTTTCTCTATTCTTCTTATTAATGACTTTTCTTCTGTACTCAAATTGACTACTAGAATCACAAATGGGTATTCATGTCAAAAACGTGGTTTTTGTCAAATTGAATATATTATACAAAATTAAGATCCAATCTGTACTGCATTTTGTATAATATTCAATTTGACACATGCCACGTTTTAAACACGAATCCCCTAATTGGTGCTTTAAAGCCAATTTGAGTACAAAAAAAGTCAGTAAAAAAAAATAATAGAAATGCTGGTTATTTAAAAGCCTTTAAACCCCTGAAGTTAAACTGAGTCGGAATAGAATAGAATATAGAAGTTAGGCCAAAGTCCCAGCACTGGGACCTATGAGGCCATTCACCGCTGAAACGGAAATTGACAGCAAAAAGGTTTGAAAGGTGTAACAGGAGGAAGACCTCACAGTTACACTATGAATCAATTATTGGGAGAGGTTGGAATGTAAGATTGAAGAAAGAGAATATGAAAGGAGGTATAGCAAAAGGATTGAAAGGGGTTGCAGCTAGGGGCTTACAAAGAATGTCTACATTGCACCGCATGAGGTGCACTGACGGCACTAAACATCTAAGGGGAATCTGGGTCGGCCACTAAATTCTCAGAAAGACGGTTTCCATGGTGACCTTTAACTTAGTTGGAAAAAAAAGTAAGAAATTCGCCGAAGTTTCGAGTTTTCTGTACAGCGTACAATCAAGACCACCGAAAATAGATCTATCTTTCAGTGATCTCGATATAATGCTGCATGAGCCGCGGCCCAAGAAACTTTATAACCACTACCCAGTGGTGGTCTATATCTTAGTCTCTTTCGCTTTTTGCCGAAAGACTTTTTTGTTTCTCCTTACGACTGTCATTCGTGAGTATTTCTGGTTCCTTCCATCTCCCATGTGATATCTTAGTAGAGTGGTTCTTCTTAAACTAAAGGAGAGGATTCAACAGATAAGTTGAAAAGGTATAACAACTTTAGTCTGTAACTCCATACTAAGAGATGCAGTTCGGTCGGGGGAGACCGATATGTTTGAATGCTGGCACGGAACTGCCATTCTAAAGCATCACCTCGATAGCGGAACATTAGCTATCTCAGCGATTCATATAAAACATACGTAGATTCCGCCGGCTCGGAAGTTAACAAGTTTCCGGCGTAGGTTACAGGTTCAACCGCTTCCCATGGAAGTTGTTGTGCAAAGTTATCAGTAATGCAAGAAAATGATGACAATGTAACAGATTTAAACCAGGCTACTGCAGACAGCGCATAGCGTAATCTAGATCTGCATTGGTCACGTATGGACCCTCCTAAATGCCATGACCTCAGGTCATGGGTTTTTATTTACAGATACTGTAATATTAAAATGTATTTATTACATTAGGCTCGGTCTGCTACCATTCAAGCCTTGAATAACAAAAGTTACTTTAAACATTGTTTCTTAGGAGCGTGCTCGTAACAGATGTTCAGGTATAAACATAATAAGTGATTAAATGCATAAAAAGGTTCTGTTACATACCCTTTTTGACATATTCATAAACAAAGGATAAATGCATGGAAAATCTAGATCCATGTTTGGTAATAATAATGATTAGGTACCCAAAAATAATAAAAGGTAAAAATCAAAGATTAACATGTATACATGATTAATATGATAATAGGTAACCTGATTAAGAATAGTGGTTACTGCATAGATTATGGGCATGATCATGGATAATTGTTAAAGAGTACTTGTCACTCTTTGTAATAGGTAAATATAATTGTACAATTGTATAATAGTAATAATTGTGTAATTGTGCACAAATGCAATATATAGGGCTGGTATATTTTATTAGGTGCCCGAAAAATACCTTTAGGAGTATATTAATGTATAATATTGGGCTATAATATTTTATTAGGTGCCCGGCGGGAGATACTTTAACTGTTCAAATGCAAAGGCGTGAGTCTTTCTTGTCCTACATTTTTTGCCAGCATACAGACCGCTTTTCACACAACACAATTCCAGACAATTTCCCTAGGCACAAAATGAAGTGGCCAGTTTCAGGCGGCCCTAAACTCAAACGACTTGAGTTTAACGGGTACGTTCTCTAGACGGGACAATACGTTTCCTTGGAGATCCTTCTGTTTACGCCTCAGCCTACGCCAAGCAAAGATGTTGACGGCGATAACCAATATGGCCGCCACGCTGAACACGGCCAGCAGAATGTAGTAACGAAGATTTTCTCCACCTGCATAAGTCGGTGACTCGTGGTTCATCTCAGCCAGTTGCGTCAAACGATGAGCCACCCCGCGCGTTGTATGGGAGAGGTAGTGATGGGATAATTGTAGACGCCCAAGTATAGTTCGCAAAATACGCCTTCTCACGTATTATCGTGTAGACCCCTCTGACGGTGTAGTTTGTAGATGTCCCCGTACAACCATCAGCTGCTACAAAGATTGGGGAATGGCCGGTGGTCCCATCTGGACATACGACGTGGAATCCGGCTTTGTCGTAACGGATCCAGGAACCATTATTCATTCTGTAATTGAATTTATTACTGTAAAAGGGATAAAGTTTCCCCAGACAACCTTCGCTTGTATGAGAGAGAGAGCCGTTTAGCACTATGCCTAACTCACATGAATCCGTTGATATAGGATAGAATTCAAAAGAGTCAGCTGTACAATTTTATTATTCAGCTTCTGAACAGTGAGTGAGTTTATCTAAGTCTTTAATGACTGTAAATGATTTTCTATCAGAAGAAGAAATCAGTACATGCCCGTCAAATTGGATATTACTGGACTTGAGTTATTAGTCATGAAAGTAGGAAACGGTGCTATTTTGTATGATTGCCAAGCATCGGAAGAATCAAAGGTATGGTGATCATAATCCATAATTTTTCAACGCTGACTGATATTAGGCTCTAATAGAACTCTACATTTTTTATGGGCGTCTAAGTAAAGGAATATAACCTAGTTTCTCCCGTCCGTTTTGCCAAAGTTAACGTCAGATCTTTAATAGGCATGAGGTGTGGAGATAACACACCCTTTGTCGCTAACGTAATAGCTTCTACATAATCTTTTGATTTCTCAATAAAATGTGATATTTTCACACGGATATGATCTATTTTCGAACTATAGTAAGCTAAAGTAGCCAGCAAATGTTGAACTTCCATGACCTGATCGATATTATTTGAATGTTCGTTTACTATACTCATTGTTTGATTGATTGAAGATAACTGACTGCGAAGTTTCGGACAAAGCTAATTCGGTTTTGTGTCAAAAACTCATTCTTTTATTTGATTATTTATCTTAAGGCGATTTGAAATTCCTAAGCCTAGATTCGCAACAGATCCTAAGATGTTTAGTCCAGCCAGAATAAGCGGGTTGCGGCGTTCGAGATTATTGTGCCGCACAGACCACATCAGCAGGTCACGAGCAAGTTCCTCTGCCTCGGCGGTTTTTATTTGTATGTCATAGACAACACTTTCCGCGACGCTTAGGGGTTTGAGCTAGCGAAATCTCTGAGTTAGCATGAAAATTACGTTGGTGCGTTTCCTTAAGAAGAGAAAATAGCAAACCTCATCAGGTCATTCTTTAAGTTAAGGACGTCATCTTCAGGCAAAAATATGGCTTGCATATCCACTTCTATGACTATATTACTTGACACTATGAAAACTCGTCTGTTCTCTCGATATCGCAGATTCATTTTTGAAAACCAAAATGCATGATAATAGTATGTAATAACTCGTGTAAAAGAATAGGTTTACATACATATATGATATATATATATATATATATATATAACTATATATATATATATATATATATATATATATTAATTATTACACAAGTTTCATAAATACAACCATTTTTCCCTCACTCCATCTACCTTTCTTTAGATTCTGATATGTGCCAATGGAACTATTCTCACATCAGTGGGTTTGGATACATTTTGAACCCTAAATCTATTGGCCGTTAATATTTCTAAAATGTTAAACGGGCCTTCAAACTTAGGTGTCAGTTTATAATTTAAACCTTTACGTACGTATACTTGTATGTATACCTGATCGCCCACGGCATATGTTCTAGTTGGCTTAGCTATTTTATCATGATTTTTTTTCATTATTATTTGTGCTTCTTCTAGATTCTTACGAAGTATATTATATCGACTTATGCTTGCATCCATAACATCCTTTAGAGGATTTGATAAATTAGTTGTAGGCGTTAGTACATGGAAAGGTGTTCTAGCTGGGATACCGTACAGTGCCTCGTGCCTGTGTCATTTTAATAGACACATGATACGAGTGATTAAGTGTGCTTAGTACCGCAGGTATGGCAATGTCCCCAGTTGGGGTCTGCCCCCCCTAAGGTGACCCTTAAAATGTTTAAACCTTACGATTTGCCCTTTCCACTAGCCCATTAGACTCTGGGTGATAGATCATGGTATTGATTTTCTTTATACAAAGGAATTCGCCACAAGGAGTTAAGGAAATGATTATTGAACTCCCCGCCCGAGTCTGATATAATGGTGTGTGGAATTCCATGTTTACAAATGTAGCACTCGTAAAACTTTCTAGCGCACTCGACTGCGGTTTTGTTTTAAGCGCTATCAGTTCTGTATATCGAGTCAAAGCATCTATGATTACTAGGAGGTGCTTATTTCCTCTGTCTGACTCGTAAAATCCTGTTATAAATCTAAATGTACTCTTTCAAAGGGTTGATTTGGCACGGGGTAAGCCCCTAGGCTGACAGGTGTCTTCGTGTGCCCTTTGTATTCTTGACAAGTGCGACAATTTGCTATGTGCTTTTTTATATCTGTAAGCATCGTATGCCAATAAAATAAGGATTTGGCTTTCTGTGACATTAAGGAATAACCCGGGTGTCCATGCAGTGGATTTTCATGCAACCATTTTAAGACAGTGGGTATGAGTGAGATAGGTACCTACCACCTGGTTGTTATTCAACTGTGTGTGTTGCGGGTTTCCTCGTCACGGATCTACACAGGATATTATCTTTGATGATATAATTCTGCTGCTTATACTTTATGTATTCCTTTTTCCTTCGGATTTCCGTTTAACGCAATGATGATTTTTTCTATTTGCGGATCTTTTCTTTGTTCTGTCTGTAATAGTTTCAGCACTCCAGCCCAGATCTTCCTGTTCAGATATAGTTTTTAACAATGCGTGGAGTTGAGATATCTATTAATTCAGCAATGGCTCGGTACAAGATGAAGAGGTGGGGTTGCGTGATAATGCGTCAGCAATGATATTTACTTTCCCAGGTAAATACCCGATCCTCGCGCCAAAGTCCTGGATGATCATGCGCCACCGAGTTCGCTTAGGGCTGTGACTAAAGCCTTTAAAAGAAGTCGGTTAGGGGCTTATGATCAGTGTAGAACCTTGACGGGATAAACCGTATATTATAAATTTAAAATGCACGAGTGAATTAACAATAGCGAGCCCTTCCTTGTCTATTACTGCATATTTACTTTCGGAAGGTCTCAGTTTAACGTGAATAAAAGCTATAAGGGAAAAAACTGTTTATCATATTGTTGAAGCAATACCCCACCTACTCCTAGGTCTGAGGCGTCTGTTGCTATGAAGAATTCCTTACCGAGTCAGGAAATTTCAAGATAGGAGAACTACACAGTTCATCTTTCAATTTATGAACGCCTGTTGATGAATTTCAGACCATATGAAATCTACGCCCTTTTTTATAAGATCGGTTAGGTGAGCGGCTATGATGGAGTAGTTCCTAATAAACCTCCTATAGTATCCGCTACACCCTAAAAATTGCTGTATTCCCTTGACGTTAGTAGTATCGGAAAGTTACGGATAGCCGATACCTTATCATGGACTACTTTAAGACTTCACTAGAAACCGCCGTGAAACCTAAATAGACTAGTTCTGTTTTAAAATTCACACTTACTTATCTTTACCCTTAAATTATGCTGCCTTAGTCTTTGTAGCACTAACTCTAATTTACGTAGATGATCTTCTAATGTGTTGGAAAAGATTACTAGGTCGTCCATGTAGGCATGTAGGATATCTCCTAACAAATCAAACCTAAACAGTCTCCAAACACAATGTTTATCATACGAAGAAAAGTTATGGGAGCACAACGTAAACCAAAAGGCATACGCAAAAATTCATAATGTCCCCTGGCTGTGCTGAAGGCAGTGTATGGATTACTCTCTTGTTCCAACGGAATCTGATGCAAAAATCCTTTTAGTAGGTCAAGCTGGTGAAATATTTGTTCTGACCTAGTAGAGATAGGATATCATCAGTACATGGTACTGGGAATCGGTCAGGGATTGTTTCTTCATTAAACGACGAAAATCGACGCATATCCGCCAAGTTCGATCTTTTTTCGGTTCTACTATTAACGGAAAATTATAAGGGCTGTTTGATTTCCTAATGACTCCCTCTTTTAGCATTTTACCTACTTCCTCTGTTATCTCATTCTGAAATTTCATAGGAAGTCGGTACGAAGGTACATAGATTATCTTTCTGTTTGTCCTTGAGCCTTATTTGATGCTCGATGACATCCGTTTTTTCCTAAGGTTCCATCCGTAGTGGAAAAAACATCATGATATTTCAGTTAAAAGATTCAAAAATTTCTGCTGAATTTCTTCTTCTTGAATGTCCTTATTGATTTTGTTCTTTATAGATTGCAAAGGATTCATCCGCAACTGATTGAGCGTGATTTATCTCAGCTACGGTAAGAATGCGATGTTTATAAACTTCCGCATCCAAGATATGTTGATTTTTGTGGATTACTAAAGTGGTATTCAAATGATTACAGACTTCGATGTGACATTGTTGTTGTGAGCCGACTGTATAATGGCTTGTGTGACGGATAATCCGTGTGTTTTCAGAGTTTCGGAAAAGATTAACGTTTCAGATCCTGGCAAGGTTTTCTTTACACGCACTATTATGTTCGAAGTTACGTTCGGCTCGAGAGTTTGCGTGCAAGCTGATATTACGGGCGAGCGAGAGTTCTGTTGGGTTGCATGTATTATTTCTTGGTTCATGAGACAGGTGATTGGTACTTCAATGTAAGTGACTACTCTGTCTGTCTCTTTATTATCTAAAACTGATTTTAGGGTATTAGAAGACTTATAGAATTTCCCCTTTGATATACACGCCGTGTTTTGCAGGTGCTAAGATAATATTTTTGAGTGCCCATAGACGGGTATTCGATAATTACTGCGGGATACATATTAATGTTTTTTGTACAACGATAAAGGTATCGGAAAACGTGCGCTTACCGACCTTGTACTGTACATGAGTTACTCCTACCACATTTAATTCATTATTTCCTATGCCTGAGAGTCTTATTCCGGACTTCTCTATAGGTAAATTTGAAAGAGTAATGATGAGTCCTTAAATCCATGATATTACGTGGACTACCAGAATCAAAGAACAAAGTGAATGACTTATGGTCCAAATTTACTGCATGTAAGGTTGGTCGCAACTCGTCTTGACTAATAATTGCATGAATTTGTTGCAAATCTACGGGAACCTGCACAGATTTTTTGGATTCGTGGTTTCATAGGAAAATCATTGCCTCACAATGATCTGATAAATGATTAAACTGATTATTGATACAAAAGATGTTGATATTGATGACCAACATCGCCCTCTCCCCCCTTGGAGCGAACTACGTGGTATTTGCTTTGTTTATCACACCATTGAAAATTTGCTTGACCTTGCAAGTTCTGCTAGACGGCCCAGGAACAGAGGTACCTGAAGCACGATTTGTTTGTTTCTGCTGTTGTGCAGCATTTCGTTTGCTTGTTTCTTTTTTATAGTACTGAGGACCCTTCTTTTTATTTGCACTGGCAACTGGTTGCGTGTTTGTAGGATTCTGCTGTTGATTCCTCGAGTAGCAACGATTATATGATGAGTGGAACTATTATGTATTGAACAAAAACGCGTCCGACAGTCTGAAAATCATGTACCTGGTCGTTTACAGTTATAACAAACCATCCCTGCAACTTGATTTATTATTATGTACCACGTTTACTTGTTGTGGCTTGTTCTCATTTTTTTGCAAAACTTGAATGAGCGAAGGATCTAGGTTGGTACATTTAGACTGTGTTTTTTATTTGTTTATACACATCTAATTCCGTACTGTTGGGCTGCAATTTTTTGTCAAAACACCGCACTAATGCTTCAGGCACATTGCAGTAATACTCGTAAGGTAAATTAAACGGATAAAATCTTTCACACAGCGATTTTGGCACTCGTAACCCACCCGGAGTTACTTAACTAACTTGATATTCATTTAGCCGGTCGGCATTAGCGCCGCCCGCTCGACAACATTAAGCTGAGTCATGGAGGCTTGGTTAAGGATATTTCTCAATGCCAATACTACATCTAAAGCCTCTTCACCCCCATACAACGGCATGTAATCTGATTTTTGAACTCGTCCCATGTAGTTCCTCTCTGGAAAGAAACACCCCTTAGATAAGCACTTGTGTCACCTTTAGCAAAGTCTATGAAGCTTTTGGCCTCCTGTAATTGTACTGCTGGTCTGTGATGCTTTTTGCATTTAAATGAGCGTCTACAGATGAGATCCATGCCTCAACATTTTGAGGCAGGAACCCATTGACCCCGACCTTGAAAAGGGACAATCGCTGACCTCGCGCTCACGAGATAGTCACCACATTGGGGTTGCCAGCCGAGTAGTTTTGCCATGTTTCACTTTTACTTTTTCTTATCACTTCTATTCCTTGCGGTCCTATCAAAATATCTATAAGAGTACACTCGACCACTACGTAAACGCATATGCAATATACTGTATAAATGTGTTATAGTAATAGGAAAATCCCCCAAAAGATACAAAATACAGATAATTTGATAAAAATATTATACGGAGAATTCCTGCAAGAAACGATTAGCAACAACGTGAAGAAAAAATAATCTGTGGGCGAGAACTCGTATTTGAAGATTGATTCTGTAATGAAGGAATATTAAGATGGCGAACAACTCACCCCCAGAATACTGGACGATCAACTCCTGATGAACACACTTCACTGAGAAAGAACCTGAATTGATAAAATGGTACTTAGCTCAGATTATATGGTGAAGGATTGTTGACATGGGATGACGTCTCAGTTCCTGTCGTCGTCCGCGTCGGAAGTCGTGATGACGTCACGGTCTTCTCTCCGGCTCACGATGCATGAAGAAGTCCAAGATTGATGACGTCACAGCCTCCGTCCTCGCATTACTCCTCTTGCTTGTCTACTCTTTGCGTCCTTGCTAGTGATCGCTGCGATGTTTCCTTTATGTGTTTTCTTCTTTCTGTTGATGTTCGATGCTGCTCTCGTCCGGTGTTGATTCTCGAAGATAAGTGACAACAATCACCTCAAACGTCGATGTTGATGCTTGTATTCTTCTCGATGAAGGACATATCTTCGTCTTCATAAAATGTTGCGTTGATTGAGATCCCGTTTCCTCTGTTTAGTTTTGATTTTGAAGGTGGAAGTTGGTTGTTGTAGTTCTTCGGTCGGCTGATATGGGTCTTGTTAATCTTATTCTTCGTCTAAAACTGCCACCAGTCTTAGTCTCTTCGCTTTTGCGAAAGACTTTTTTGTTTCTCCTTACGACTGTCATTCGTAAGTATTTCTGGTTCCTTCCATCTCCTATGTGATATCTTAGTAGAGTGGTTCTTCTTAAACTAAAGGAGAGGATTCAACAGATAAGTTGAAAAGGTATAATCAACTTTATTCTGTAACTCCATACTAAGAGATGCAGTTCAGTCGGGAGACCGATATGTTTGAATGCTGGCACGGAACTGCCATTCTAAAGCATCACCTCGATAGCGAACATTAGCTATCTCAGCGTTATTCATATAAAAACATACATAGTCCCGCCGCTCGGAAGTTACAAGTTTCCGGCGTAGGTTACAGGTCAACCGCTTCCCATGGAAGTTGTTGTGCAAAGTTATCAGTAATGCAAAATGATGACAATGTAACAGATTTAAACCAGGCTACTGCAGACAGCGCATAGCGTAATCTAGATCTGCATTGGTCCACGTAGGACCCTCCTAAGGCCATGACCTCAGGTCATGGGTTTTTATATTTACAGATACTGTAATATTAAAATGTATTTATTACATATACCGTTGTCAGAAGCACGAACATGGCTAACTTTAACATAGAACAAAATCAAAACTGGATAGGTTAGAGGGCTGCAATTTGGTATGCTTGATGACAGGAGGGTGGATGATCAACATCCTAATTTGCAGCCCTCTAGCCTCAATAGCGTTTAAGACCTGAGGGCGGACAGAAAAAGTGCGGACGGACATACAAAGTCGGCGCAATAGCTTTCTGAAAATGGAGTTTATTTATAAAGCTCTTTTACCCTCCGATATTCAGCTGAGTCGCCGAATTCTAAGAAGGTTAATACAGTTAATAATAACAAACTGGCGAGACTGTTGCCATGGCAACCTGCATCTACCAAACGTCGAGTCGTTCAATAGGCGTAACCAGCGACTTCGACCAACATCCGTTCTCTTAATAATTCGCTGGATCTCAAGAGACGCGTGGAAAGAAACAGCTATATAATCCTTTCAAAGCACTTTTACAAAGCTTCTTTGCTTTTCATTTCGTCCTATTGCAAATCCTCTTCTTTCTCACTCTCTCTCTCTCTCTCTTTCTTCTGGCCTCCTTTATCAAACGCACTTTCACCACTTTTCGTAACTGGCGTGGCCCATACCACCGCCGTTTCCGTCCAACCAGTTTCCTCTTTATCTTTATTATTATTATTATCTTCCCTCTTTCGTTCCCATTCCGGCCAATTTATACCTCCTCCTTTTTATTACTCTGTTTGGAAGTTCTCCAACTTCCCTTCCTCTCATTTGACTCCCAAATGGACAGTTTTCCCTCTCTCCATAAATACGCGATATTAGACTGGAGAAGATTCTTCCATCGCGAATTTCAATCATCACTCCATTCATAACAGCTACCCCCACCCCCCCCCCCCCCCATTCCCCTCCACCCCCCCTTTTTTTAAGAGAGAATGGATTTTTTTTTCTTTTTGAGAAGTGAGAATGTTTTTTTTTTTATTGGAGAAGGGAGATTTATTTTTGGGGGAAACTGTTCATTTTCTGGAAGAGAGGATTTTCTTTTTTTGAGAAAGATTTATTTTTGAGAAGGGAGATTCCTTTTTTTTTTCTTATTTTTTATGAGTAATGGAGATTTTTTTTGAGAGGAAGAGTTTTTTGTTTTAGAAGGGAGAATTTTTTTTTTTTTTTTTTTTTTTTTTTTGAGAAGGGAGAGTTTTTTTTGGAGAATGGATTTTTTTTAAGGAAGATTTTTCTTTTTGTTTATCTTGAGAGAGGAGATTTTTTTTAGAAGAGAGATTTTTTTTTTAAATTTTTTTTTTTTGAGAATGGAGAATTTTTTTTTATTTTTTTGAGAAGGGATTTTTTTTTTGTTTTTTTTTTTTTTTCTTTTTTTGAGCAGGTAGTTTTTTTGGGAGGAGAAGGGTTTTTTTTAGTTTTTTTTAGAAGGGAGATTTTTTTCTTGAGATAGGATATTTTTTTTTTTATAGAAAGAGATTTTTTTTTTTTTTTTTTTTTTGAGAATGGAGATTTCTTTGAGAAGGGAGATTTTTTTGTTTTAGAAAGGAGTTTTTTTTTTTTTTTTTTTTTGGAGAGGGGAGAGAGTTTTGTTTTTCTAGAAGAGAGATTTTTTTTGAGAAGGGAGATTTTTTTTTTTTTTTATGAAAAGGGAGAATGTTTAATACAGAGCAGGAAACGGTTTTAATAAAGTACCTAATGTTTCTGAGTATAGGATCCGAAAACAAAAAAAAAAAAAAAAAAACAAAAATTCCCCCAAAACAGTGGCCCTAACCCATATCTAGGGGTTGGGTCATTCCATCGAATATGGAACCACTGTTCTGTATGACGGAATTCTCACGATAGCCAGCCACCCAGTTCCTCTTGATCAGATAAGAAGAAAACGCCAGACACAGGCCCGGCTGACCATTTTCCAGAATGCCAGATTCAAATATGCTGGAAACGGTCTGGAAAATGTTATTTGGGTAGAGATAAGATATAAAATACTTACATAAACAGAAAAAATAACACAATTCAACGACATTTCTTTACGGGTAATGAGGGAGGGCTAGAATATTTCAATTATTCTCCTTTTAAAAAATAAAAATAATTATTCATTCATTTATAAAGAAGAAGTAAAACCATGCAATTCATTCTCTACCGCCCCCCCCCCCCCCCCAGCCCCCCCCCCCCCCCGCGCGACAAAAAAAAAAAAAAATTTTATTTGGACAGAGAAATAGAACTAAGCATATTGTCACTAATAAAAATAAACGAAATTAATTCATCAAAATGAGAAGTAAAGAAATAT
>NC_087200.1:203696711-203732090 GCF_015104395.2 Macrobrachium nipponense
ATCAGGAACCATTCCCATTTTCTATTTTCTATCAATATTTATTTTCCACTGTCCTCCTGAGGGGAGATGGGTGGGTACTTGATTATATATATCTGCCAGGTAAGTATGAACAAACTTTATTGTATCATTACAATATCATTTTGTTCATGAACTTACCTGTCAGATATATATATAGCTGAATCCCACCCCCTTTGGTGGTGGAAGAGACAGAATAGAATTTTAGGAAACATATACAGGCGGTCCCCGGTCTTACGACGGTTCCGGCTTACGACGTTCCGAGGTTACGACTTTTTCTTTTTCTTAAATATTCAATGGAAATTCCGTCCTGGGTTACGACGCTTGTTCCGAGGTTACGACGCTGACGCTTCCGACGCTCCGAGTTAACGACGCTTTTAAAAAACGCATGCTATGATAAAAATCCTTTATAGTTTAGCACAGTACATAATAAAATAGTGTTTTTGGTTACATTACAACAAAAATTTTGAGGTTATGATGATTTTTGACACTTTTTTTTCGTATTTTTTGAATTTTTTTACTGACGCCGCTATGCGGAAACTAGTTTGCGGCGAATGAATACACAATAGCTTGATGCGCAGTTTAAAACAGTCCAAAAGCGCAAATATAATGAAAAATCATTTGCTTGTTTTGTTTCCAGTACATATTAAAAAAACTAAGTTTCTGGTTAGATTACAACACAAATGCCAAGGTTACGACGTTTTGTTATGCTTTTTAACGATACCTCATATGCATCGAACTAGTTTTTGAGCGGAGGTGCATAAACTTAATTAACGCTATTAAACTGTATGGTAAATTGACCGAACAACGACCTCGGACGGGTCGAGGACGCCAAGCGTAACATACGAAAGGACGCCACTTCAATCGCGTGCCTGCCTGCATTCCACTAGTTGTGTGCTGAGACGTTGCTGAAATTCCTTGCCATTTTCGCTAATTTACAATGGCTCCTAAACGCCAAAGTACTTCCTCCGATGATAGTTCATCCAAGAAGAGGAATGTCATCACGATGGAGGTCAAATATGACGTGATAAAGCGTTCGGAGAAGGGAGAAACTAACACCGAAATAGGCCGTTCTTTAGGCTTGAGCAGGACCACGGTGGTAACCATTGTGAAGGATAAGGAACGTATTCTGAAGCACGTTAAGGATGCTGCACCGATGAAGTCAACGGTGATAAACGAGAAGCAACGTAGCCAGAGCATTGTTGAAATGGAGAAATTTGCTCATGATCTGGCTGGAGGACCAGAACCAGCGACTGTTCCGTGAGCTTAGTGTGATCCAGAGAAGGCTAGAGCGCTGCATGAGGCAGTAGTGAAAAAGTTTGGCGAAGGCAGTGCTGGTGGTGAATTTTCCGCGAGTAGAGGTTGGTTTAACCGTTTTAAGGCTCGTGCAAATTTGCATAATGTGAAGCTGCAAGGTGAAGCTGCTAGTGCTGATAGCGAGCAGCAGAAAGTTTTCCTTTCCAGGTGGTTTGGCTGAGATAAATTAAGGATGGTGGTTACAACGGCTGACCAGTCCTTTAATGTGGATGAGAACTGGATTATTTTGGAAAAGAATGCCAAATCGAACGTACCTTTCCAAGGAGGAGAAGTCAGCACCTGGCCATAAAGCTGGAAAAGGAGCGACTGACTTTGCTGTTTGGGCCAATGCAAGTGGTGATTTGAAACTGAAGCCCTTGCTGGTGTATTTGGCCGAGAATCCCCAGGGCTTTCAAGGGCATTTTTCAAGAGTCAACTCCCTGTGATTTGGAAATCTAACAAGAAGGCGTGGGTTACCTTAATGGTCTTCGAAGATTGGTTCAATGACCATTTCGTGCCAGCAGTGGAGCGGTATTTTGACTTCGAAGGGTCTGCCTTTTAAGGCCCTCTTAGTCCTGGACAATGCCCCTGGTCACCCTTCAAATTTGAGCGACATGCATCCTAATGTGAAGGTGGTGTACCTCCCACCCAATACCACATCGCTGATACAGCCAATGGACCAGGGAGTAATAGCAAATTTCAAGGCTTACTACCTTAGAAGGACCATACGTGTTGCTTTGAGGGCCATAGAAGCTAACAGGAGTTGACACTGAAGCAATTCTGGAAGGGCTACACATTGCAGATGCAGTGAAGAACATTGCAAGTGCTTGGGACGAGGTGAAGACGACCACTTTAAATGGGGCCTGGAGGAAACTGTGTCCACAGTTTGTGCACAGTTTTGAAGGCTTTGACCAGGCGAAGACGTCGAGACTGTGACGAGGAAGATCGTAGGGCTAAGCAAGAGGCTGCAACTAGATCTTGAACCTGATGATGTAACAGAGCTGCTGGCTTCCCATGGAGAGGAATTGTCTGCAGAGGACTTACTAGAACTTGAACAACATGATTGAGGAAGAGGAGGCGGCACCAGAGCCAAAACCCAGGTCATTAACTTTGAAAGGCTTGTCAGAGGTTTTACTCATCTGGAGAGAGCCTTGGCTTCTTTTGAGGCAGAAGACCCTAACGTTTTTCTAGGTTTGACAAAATCAAGAGAGGAATCATGGATTTGGTGACTTTCTACAAGGAGACCCTGAAGGAGAAGCAGACGAAGAGAAGTGTGCAGTCCAGGCTTGACACTTCTTTACAAGTCTCCCAGTACCACCAAACCTCTCCTAGTCCTGGTAAGGAATTCTGAACTGTTTTACTAATTTATGTGTACCATAGTGTACTATTAAAATGTGTTAATTTTTTAATGTAACAACTACTAAATGTAAGAGTATAAATTGTAACATTCATTAATTTTCATCATTTGTAATTTTATTGCAGAGTGTTGACAGTTTCCAGATCCCCCTGTACTACCTGTGACAGTTCCAGATCTCCCGTAACTACCTGTGACAGTTCCAGATCTCCCTGTACTACCCTGTGACAGTTCCAGATACCTGTACCTGGACCCTCTGTATCAGCCCGCCCACCTGCACGTGTACAACCAGGTAAGCAATTTCATTTTTCTCATTTTCATGTTGGAAATTGTTTACACCCTACATACATTCGTACACTAACTTACATAGTGGTACAATGTGTTTTGATGTTGCATAACCTATTATTATTTTTTTTTTTCCATTTCAGACCCTTTGATAGTGACAGTGACCCAGATGACCCTGAGCCTTTCCATGGTTTTGATGCCTCGCCCTATACATCAGGTAAGGAATCCTTAACAAATTTGTATAAAATTTTATAAATTGCTAATAGAAATTTTATTAAAAGTGTACATATGCTACAATTACATACATCCACCTTAATAATATATTTATGTACCCTATCATTCTTTCCAGATGTAGATGTTCCCTCATCAGTTTGATACAAGTATCACCTCCCCAGAGCCCAAATCAGTTGATACGAGTAGTATCACCTCTCCCATTCCTTCAGGTAAAAGAATTCTTCATTTTTTATATTGAACATACGTATTACACACTACATATGTCAAACAGTAATAACATGTGCAGTAGTTACAGTATAGTAACTATCATTTTATATATTTTTTATCATTCCAGACTCCCAAGCACTGCCCATCCACTCCATAGCCCAGCCACCCACTCTCATGTACCATATGACCATCCCAGTAAGCAAGCCAACCACTAGAATTTGGTAAGGACAGTTTTTTTTATTAATGTTTTAATATTACATATGTAATAACCATGTGTATGTAACATACATACTATATCATATGTACTACTATTACATTATCATTCCAGACTGGCATGCACCTGTGACTTACATAAACCCAGAACCTCTACATAGCCTACATGTCTTCATTTTGCTGGAGGTAAGGAATTCTCAGTTGTGTTTTAATGTTTGCATACGTACATAAATTTTGTACACCTAAGTGGTTACATACTGTCCCTTTAATATTAATTCTTCATTCCAGACTGCCCATCATCCTAGCCTGTTATCTGTGATAAAGCACACTGAAGTTAGTTTGGAATGCATCCTTATCATGAATGCTCTACACCTCCACCTCCATCTCCCACAACCTAGGTAACAGCTTTGAGACTCACTAAAAGTTGGTAAGTTATGTAAGGAATTTCTAAATTAAGTTTTATACTACATGTTATATGTGATATTAAACCACTGTATGGTGCATATTACTGTATGTAACTTACTATGCATAGAGTACTTACTGACATACTAATTATTTTTTGTACATTCCAGAACCCCCTGAATGATGTAGAGCTATGGGCCACATAAGACTTTGTCCATCCAGGTTACATTGAAAGACAACTTTAAACTAAAGGTAAGGAATTAATTAACATACATTAACTCTTTTAGTACTCTTGCTATATCTACAGTAATTAACATATGCATTCACAACTTTCTGTAGTGTATATTTTGTACACTAATTTTGTTACTTTTTCCTTCCAGAACCACATTTTTCACACAACTCCAGGTTGTTACTACAAGTGTCATCAAGGGATAAACTACTACAAGTAGAAGCACCATTTTGGATGGAAAAAACCCTTCAGGAAAGTATACGTATCACATGTACATGTACCACAGTGTAACAAAGTATGAACAGTAAGGTTTTTACATACAGTAGTACATATTACATACGTACATAACTTTTTTTTACAGGAATTTCCAACCAAGTTTGATTATGTACATATGTACATGTTATAAACCACTGTACGTATGGTTACTGTATGTAACTTAACTAAACATACATAACATGACTTAACTTTGATACTTTTTTGGTACATTCCCAGAAAACAGGACCCCCTCCATGATGCAGGCTATGGGGGGGCCACATAAAACTTTGTCCAGGGTTACTACATAACATAGAACGACAACTGTAAACTATGTACTACTGTACTAAAGGTAAGGAATTATACATAGTACATATAGTAAACATACATTAAGTGACCAAGATCTCTCACATGGGATAAGTGATCAAGGTCCCTCATGGAATTACATACATACTGTACACTCCCTGCTGAACAGGGGGTGTAGACCAATCATTTACAATATTAAACCACTGTATGGTGCATATTACTGTATGTAACTTACTATGCATAGAGTACTTACTGACAAAATTATCTTTTTGTACATTCCAGAAACCCACCCCCTGAATGGGGATGTAGGCTATGGGCCACTAAGACTTTGTCCATCCAGGGTTAACATTGAACGAGAACTTTCAACTAAAGGTAAGAATTAATTAACATACATTTAACTAAGTTTTATTTTACATGTTATATATGTGATATTTAAACCACTGTATGGTGCATATTACTGTATGTAACTTACTATGCATAGAGTACTTACTGACATACTAATTATTTTTTGTACATTCCAGAACCCCCTGAATGATGTAGGCTATGGGGCCACATAAGACTTTGTCCATCCAGGGTTACATTGAAAGACAACTTTAAACTAAAGGTAAGGAATTAATTCACATACATTAACTTTTTTACTCTTGATATAACTCAAAGTAAGAATTAATTAACATACATTAACTCTTTTACTCTTGATATCTATAATTTACATATTGTATTCAGGACTTTGTGTAGTATTTTGTACTAATTGTGTTTATACTTTTACCTTCCAGAGCTACAGACTGGATTTTAGTGTATCAAGGATCTAACAAAGTGTGCAATGCATGTGTATACGTATACAGTGACAGTGTTTAGTGTATACCCTAAGGATTAAGTGTAGTGTACATTGTGCTTTTTAGTGTCACAAGAGTTTAATAAAGAATTATACCTTCAAGAACCATCCTTTGCCATTGGAATAACCACACTACACATCATGCAATCTACTTGCATGTCACACAGGTAAGGTCTCTAACTTTTTCTTAGTTTAAGGCATATTTCCAAGTGTCGTTCCGGCTTACGACGATTTTTCGGCTTCGACGCGCCTCCAAGAACGGAACCCCCCGTCGTAACCCGGGGACTGCCTGTACATGCAGATAATTGATATCTTGGTTCCTTACCTGTTAGCATAGCTGGCTTCGTGGTTACTGCCACGTAAGTCTTGCTTGTGCTATTAGAGTTGCCAGCGAGGTAGAGACCTATAAGCTGGTGCACTCAAGATGATCTGTCAACGGGGGCGTGACCACGATGTGACTAGACCATTGACCATACCATGAGGGCAACGAAGTAAAAAACCACCTGGCCTAGTCTACCAAAGGTATCCCACTAAACTAGACTAAAGGAGGGAGATCCGCCTCAGGCGGTCGACCCCAACAAACCAAAAACACACAAAATTAAAAGCTCACCTAACCACTAAAGGATAGGATGAGTGCTACCTCCTGCCCCCAAAACAGTGTCTACAACGTATGGTCCAAGTGACGAGCAATGTTCGTATGTTGCTTTCACCTCCCGCAGGTAGTGTGAAGCGAACACCGAGTTGCTCCGCCAATAGGTGGCACTCAAAATGTCACTGAGTGCCATATTTCTGTGAAAGGCTATCGAGGTCGAAATAGCCCTCACCTCGTGGGCATTCACTTTTAAAAGCTTCATGTCACTATCACTGCATGTGGAATGAGCTTCCTTAATGGTGTCTCTCAAGAAGAAAGAAGCGCTTCTTCGACATGGGAAGATCAGGCTTCTTGACAGAGCACCACAAGTTGCCAGAAGGTCCTCTACAGTCCTTCGTCTTGTCTAAATAGAATTTGAGAGCCCTGACAGGGCACAGGACTCTCTCTGGCTCACTACCCACTATATCTGCCAAACCCTTGATTTCAAATGTCTTGGGCCAAGGGTTGGAAGGGTTTTCGTTCTTTGCCAAGAACGTAGGGCTTAAAGAACAAACTGCATCGAAGTTCTTAAACCCAACATGCTTGCTTATAGCCTGGATCTCACTAACTCTCTTCGCCGTCGCCAGAGCAGTTAGAAAAAGTGTTTTCCTTGTAAGGTTTCTAAGCGAAGCTAAGTTGAGCGGTTCAAATTGGCTGGACATCAGAAACTTAAGAACAATGTCTAAGTTCCAAGAAGGAACTCTTGGTTGAGATACCTTCGAAGTCTCGAAAGATTTCAGGAGATCATGAAGGTCTCTGTTATTGGCTAAATCCAGCCCTCTATGCCTAAAGACTACAGAAAGCACACTCCTGTAGCCCTTTATCGTAGGCACCACTAAGTGAACTTCATTCCTCAAGTAGAGAAGGAAGTCTGCGATCTGGCTCACAGAGGTATGAGGTGGAGGAAATGCCCTTTCTTCTGCACCCAGCTCCTAAAAAAACAGCCCACTTGGATTGGTATACGGCGAATAGGGGAAGGTCTCCTTGCCGTTGCGATTGCTTTAGCCACAGGTCTTGAAAAACCCCTCGCTCTGGCCAACTTCTGGATAGTCTGAACGCAGTCAGACTCAGAGCGGGGAGGTTTTTGTGATACCTCTCGAAGTGGGGCTGTTTGAGTAGATCTATCCTTGGAGGCAAGAGTCCTCGGAAAGTCCACTAGGAAAGACATGACCTCTGTGAACCAGTCGTCGCTGCCAGAATTGGGGGCAATGAGAGTCATCCTCGCTCCCTCTGATGTCGCGAATTTCCTCATTACCTCCCCTAGGATTTTGAACGAGGGAAAGGCGTATACGTCTAGTCCCGTCCAGTCCCATAGAAAGCGTCTACTGCCCCTGCTCCTGGGTCTAGAACTGGTGAGCAGTACAGTGGGAAGTCTCATTGTCCCTGGAAGTTGCGAATGATCTACGAGCGGACATCCCCATAACTTCCACAACCTCTGGCATACTTCCTGATGAAGGGTCCACTCCGTCGGCAGCAGTTGACCTTGCCGACTGAGGAGATCTGCACGGCGTTTTCTACCCGATACGAATCTCGTCAGGATAGAGACGTTGTGTGCCTTCGCCCACAACAGGATTACTTTTGCAAGGAAGAACAGAATAGAGAGTGGGTCCTCCCTGTTTTCTTGAGGTATGCCAGAGCTGTGGTGTTGTCCGAGTTGATCTGCACCACCTTGCCGGAGACTTTCGTCCTGAAAGAACTGGAGCGCAAGATGAACTGCTGCCAAGCTCCTTGAGGTTTATGTGCCAGGACACCTGTTCCCCTCTCCAGGTGCCTGACACTTCCTCCCCCCCCTGTCCACCATCTTAGGTGTTCCTCCACCTCTTCCGATAACACCAGAATTGATTCCAAGTCGTTCTGGTGCTTCCAATTGTTCGCCAGGAAGAATTGAAGAGGTCTGAGGTGCAACCTCCCTAGGGAAACAAACTTCTCCAGCGAGGAAATGGTCCCCAGCAGACTCATTCCATTCCCTCACCGAGCATGATTCTTTCCCCAGAAAGGCTGACACTTTGCGTAGCAATCTAGTTGTCGCCCCTGGGACGGAAAAGCCCGAAAATCCACTGAGTCCATCTGAATCCCCAGATAGACTAAGGACTGAGAAGGGGTCAGATGTGACTTTTCGAGGTTTACTATAAGACCCAGGGACTTTGTTAAAGACAAGGTCGTGTGAAGGTCCTCCAGACACCGGTCTTTCGAGGAGGCTCGTATGAGCCAGTCGTCCAGGTAGAGAGAGATCCTGACTTTGGAAGATGAAGCCACCTCGCAATGTTCTTCATCAGTAGGGTGAATACCATCGGAGCAGTGCTGAGTCGAAGCAGAGAGCCCTGAACTGAAACACTTTTCTTTTCAGGACAAACCGCAGGTACTTCCTTGACTGGGGGTGGATGGGGACGTGAAAATACGCGTCCTGGAGATCTAGCGAAGCCATCCAATCCCCCGGTCTTAAAGGCTCCCATCACTGACTGAGGTGTCTCCATCTTGAACCTCTGCTTGATGACAAAGAGGTTTAGGCTGCTGACATCGAGTACCAGGTCCACCATTCTCCCGACTGCTTTGGCACTAGGAACAGTCGGTTGTAAAATCCGGGGGAGTTCAGGTCGGAGACCTGTTCTACTGCCTTTTTAACGATCATCTGATCTAGTAGATCATAAAGCACTTGTTTGCTTTTTCCCCCCGATAAGAAGGTGACATATCCCTGGGTGTCGTAGACAGCGGGGGTGATTTCAGGAACAGGATCCGGTAACCTTTCTTTATGATGTCCAAGGACCATTTGTCCGCACCTCTCTCTTCCCAGGCTTGCGCAAACAGCTGAAGCCTGGCTCCTACCGGTGACTGAAGGACTTCTGTCTCACTTCTTGTTCTTAGCAAGCGCAGGGGCTCTGCCTCTGGAAGTGCCTCTTCCTCGAGGGCTGGTCTCGAGGAAGAACCACCTCGAAAGGGCTTCGATTTCTTGAGAATCGAAACTCCCGACGACGAAGGGACCGCAGGTCTCCTAGAAGATTGTGCGAGGAGATCTTGCGTGGCCTTCTCTTGGAGACTGGTAGCAATGTCTTTAACCATAGCCTGGGGGAAGAGATGATCCGAAAAAGGAGCAAAGAGCAAATCTGCCTTTTGTGACTGAGAGACGGATTTAGCTGTGAAATTGCAAAACAGGGATCTCTTCTTTAAGAGTCCTGTGCAAAAATGAGCTGTTAGCTCCTCCGAACCATCTCTGACGGCCTTGTCCATACACGACATTACGCTGGACAGCTCCCCCAGGCTAATTGAATCGGAACTCCTAGACTTGGCATCCAGAACTCCCAGACACCAATCTAGAAAGTTAAAGACCTCTAACGTTCGAAAGAGGCCTTTTAAGGTGGTGGTCCATTTCCGTAGTTGACAGGAAACTTTCGAAGAGGACAGGTGAGACCTCCTCGAGGCATCCACAATGCTTGCGAAGTCTCCTTGAGCTGACGAGGGAAGTCTAATGCCTACGTCTTCTCCCGTCTCGTACCAAATGCCTGCTTTCCCCACTAAGTCTTGAAGGTGGAAGAGCAAATGAGGTCTTTCCCTGAGACTTCCTTCTCTCCATCCAGTCATGGACTTTACGAAGAGCCCTCTTTGTCGAAAGGGACTTCTTCATTCTGAAAAACCCCGAGACTTTATTGATCTTGGAAGATGAAAGTTGAGAAGGCGGAGAGCGAGGAGCTTCAGGATGAAACTTATCTCCGAACTCCGATTGAAGAAGGCGGGTCAAGACCTGGTAGTCAGAAGAGACCGGAGCCAACGGTTTCTCATCATCAACTTCAACAGAAGCGTCGCTAACCTCTGCTTCCGACACAGGTGAAGTAGGAGGAAGCAAGGCTGAACCTAGACTTTCCGGTCTAAGTTTCCAAGAGGAGCGTTGCTGTGAAGTAGAAGGCAAAGCTGACTCTTTAACAGTAACTCCGGTTGACTCTCGAAGTCCCGAAGAAACTTGCATAGGATCCTCAAAAACAGGTGGGTGACGACGAGCTTCTACATCCGCGTCCACCTGAGCGTCCGCTGGTGCACACCTGGCGTCCACTGGCGCGCACCTGGCTTCTACTGGCGCGGGATTGGCGTCCACTCGCGCGCTCCTGGCGTCCGCTGGCGCACGCTTGGCGTCCACTGGAACGCGTATGACGTTCACTAAAGCACGCTCGACGTCTCGCGCGCGTTCGGCTTCCACTGGTGCACTCTTGGGTGTCACTGGCGCTCGTTTGGCGTCCGACCGAGCGTCAAGATCATGTTGTACTTGCACCGAAGCGTCCACACAAACATCGAGCTCTCGCACTGCAGCAAGCTTACGAGCGGGTAATACCGCTTCATGCGAAGAGCGCGAAACTTCCTCTTCGCGTCCTCTAGAGAGCCGCACAAACTCTAGAAGGTGACGAAAGTGGAGAGAGAGACGAGCGAGGAGAAGGAGAGGGAGACCGTCTAGATCTCTTCACTGGTAGCCTGTCATCCTTTCTCCGAGGACGTGGTTGCGTCCCTCTCTTGGAAAGAGCATCAGCAAGTTGTTGCTGCAAAGAGCGCAGGATCTTCTCAGTAGGAGAAGACTCCCTGTCACGAGACGGGCTGATCCTGTGAGAAGGCGAGGGGCGAAGGACGCCTTCTTCCTTCTCCCAGGAACTGCTGCAGAAACGCGTTCGGGAGCGGACTGCGCTCGAAAAAGTCATCATCAGATAACTCTTTACGTTTTCTTCTGTGGCGGGAAGGCTGCGAAGACTCTCAGGTGAAGATAGCCGCTCGAGAGCAATACTGGACTGAAGCGTCACGATCACCAACGCTCCTTTTCAGCGGGCGTGAAACTGACTAAGAGCTCCACCCTTGTGCGGGGATGGAAGCCTCTGAAGAAGAGAAACACTCTTTGAGGAGACGTGCACGCGCACGCTCCTTGGCAGTCTGGGTAGTGTCAACAGAAACTGCCGAAGGCACGTCAGATCGGTGGGTGTTCCCCGTAACCCTCCTGCGGCTTTCGACATGCCCTCTCCCTGAAACCTGGGAGTCCGGCAGCGGTCTAGGCCTAGAGGCGAAATGGGGCCGATCTGACGCACCCTCCACAAACGAAGGAGCACTGTCACTGCACTTTGCACCTTCACTTTTGCCTTCTAAGGCGAGCACTTTAGATTCTAAATTACGAATCAACTCTAAGATTAAAGTAATGGTATTACCTCCACAGACACTGTTTCAGGGCCCGAAGGCAACACTACAGGGTTAGGAGTAGTGATTAAAAGGAAAGGAGGGTTAGGAAGGAGAAACAATAACTTCCTGACATTTACCTGAACGCTCCTGGAGGAAGACCTCCTTAACCTATCACGTTCAAGCTTACGAAGATAGGTCTCATACGCTCTCCATCCAGAATCTGAGACATGCACATTCCTTGCAGCGACGTTTCATCATACAATCATGCTCCCTGCAACTCTTACAAAAAGTATGAGGGTCTACTGATGCTTTCAGTAGCCTACCTCTACATTCACTCTTGGTGCAAACCTGGCGCTAGCCGAACTAGAACCAGACATCTTATTTAAGAGAAATCAAGCCAAAATCAATCAAATCCACAATTAACGTGTGCCTAGCCACCGATCCAAAAGTCAAGATACCAAAAAATCAAAAAGGGGTACTTATAGTAGCCAAGTTTCCTAAATTCAAGACGGAGGTGCTGAAAACTGTTGTTTACAACACCGGCGACAGAAAAATTATGAATAGAAAATGGGAATGGTTCCTGATACCCGCCTCCCAGCGGTGGGAATGGGTTACTAACCACCTGACTCCCACTACGTGTGTCGTAAGTTTTTTAATTTCAGTCAGACTTCGGAAAATACAGCTATATATATATATATATATATATATATATATATATATATATATATATATATATATATATTATATATATATATATATATATATATATATATATATATATATATATATATATATATATCTGACAGGTAAGTTTCATGAACAAATTAAAATTTTTATTTCTACATGTAGTACACATTGTCATTGGTAAATGCTGCAAAGATAATTTACCATTCATTAAAGACTGCTGAGAAAATAACCATATTGTAGCTGCCATATCTACAAAACTTTATGGCTTAACTGTAGAAGAAATATACCACCAAAATTAAATATTTTTACTTCTGCATACAGTACATAGTGTATATAGTAAATAGTGTATAAATCATTTGACAGTCTTGGTGGAGAGCTGAGAAAACACGTTTTAAAGAGTACAGTGTTTCCCATAAGATTGTATGGGTTTGCACTATTGTTTACATAAGAATTATCACATAGCAATGGTGCCAGGCAGTGAACGTCACAGACTGCCTTGGCTGTTGTACGGTGTTCAATCTCTCCTCTCTATATCTATGGTTTGGAATGCAAAGGTTGTGTGTGCTGTCATTCCTGTTTTGGCTTAAGTTAAAATAAATGATAATTAAGTTTACCTGACATAAATATTGGAGAGTAAGTTACAGAAAAGCGCACAAACTAAGAAACTTTGACCAATAGTACAGGGAACTATAGAGTAATACTATTTTTTTTTTTACATTTTAAACTTGAATGTATATTGTATGTACTACAAAGCACAATTTATCACACACACACACACACATATATATATTGCGTCATATGTGTGTGTCATTTTGATAGCATTATCATGGGCTCTAAATTTCAAATAAAATGGTTAAATAACATTAAAATAGTCATATACATGAAAACTATATAAATGCATAGTATCCACATAGACACACATATAGATAAGATAGATAAGCAGAAAGATAGATTGGATAAACAGATAGATGCATGAATGTATGCTTTATAAATAAATTCTGCAAAAAAAATAGTTCCTGTTCTTCTACTGTAGTTCATGTGACTCACCCTTGCAACATGTGCAATTGTTTCCAAAACAACCTGCTGGTTCAGCCAAGCCATAGCAAATTCCCAGTCACCATCTTGGACACATCTCCCGCTGTCTCATCCACATTCAGTAATTCAACACAGTTATCAGGATCTGAAAATAGAATAGAATGGAATATACACTTTAGACCAAAGGCCAAGCAGTGGGACCTACGATGTCATTCGGTGTTGAAATGGAAATTAACAGAAAAGAGGTCTGAAAGGTGTAAAAAGAAAACCTCACAGTTGCACCATGAATCAATTGTTAGGAGAGGGTGAATAGTAAGATGGAAGAAAGAGAATGAGAACGGAGATACAGTAAAAGATGTTATATATATAAGAATGGATGAAAATGTTTTCTGTTTTACAAACAAAAGCAGTCTTTGGGTCAACTAGGCGAGTGACGACAACAAATGTGAGCACTGGGACAGCCACAGGGAAAGGATTGGTAATACATAGCACATCTGTCCCAGAGGGAAAAGAAATAACTTCTATGTGAAGCCACTTACTTGTGAAACAGCAAGCACAGTTCGGTCCATCACAATCATCGGCATAGACAGCTCCACTGCAAGTGTGATTACTTGTGGTGTTGAAGCAGTAGCCTTGATTGTCCAAACAGATGGGTTTTGGTGTACAAGCTGAGGACACATCGACATAATAATTATTACAATGCCAATGAATGGCAGATCTTTGAAGGATTCTCTATGCATTGTGGAATTTGAGCAGCACTAAACACACCAAAATGGAAACGCCATTAGATGTTAGCAGTGAACATTTCGAAGAATCTTAAGTCATGTTTGGGGATTTAAAAGACCTAAAATCTGCCTTGTTGAATACTGTCACTGACAACACAAATAGCCAGTTCTAATTCACTTCAAATTTAGAAAAATGATATTGTTATTGTACAATAAAGTTTCATACATACTTACCTGGCAGATATATACTTAGCTATAGACTCCGTCGTCCCCGACAGAAATTCAAATTTCGCGGCACACACTACAGGTAGGTCAGGTGATCCCGCCGCCTGCCGCTGGGTGGCAGGAATAGGAACTATTACCGTTTTAAGCCAGATTTTTCTCTTCCACCTGTCTTCCTGAGGGGAGTTGGGTGGGCCATACGATCGTATATATCTGCCAGGTAAGTATGTATGAAACTTTATTGTACAATAACAATATCATTTTCATACATTTCAACTTCCCTGTCAGAATTATATACTTAGCTGATTGGCACCTTTGGCGAGGGCAAGAGACAGCTAATTACTGACCTATAGGTAAACAACATTATGTTGTAGGTAATACAAGTTAATTAATAATACCCTAGTTCCTACCTGTTTAGGCGGAAGATTTCTTAGCTTGTGCTGAGAAGTCTGCTTCGCCTCAAAAGCTTCAGCGAGGGTGTGCCCTATGGCTGAGAACTCTTGAAAAGGACTGTCAATGGGGTCTTATCCACTTACTCAACAGAACCTAATGGCAATTGTCACTGGAGTCTCATTCACTTACATGACAATATACCTATGCCTCTTGGCATATACAGGAGTAAAATACTGATCCCGATCACCCGATCCTAACCGTGGATTAGTAAATATGATTGAAAGGCGTTATCCCCAAACACCTTTCAAACAACCTAAAAAAAACTCAACTCCAATAATTTTTAAATCACAATATAAACTATAAGGACAAAAATGATATTGTTATGTTACAATAAAGTTTCATACATACTTACCTGGCAGATATATACATAGCTAAGACTTCCGTCGTCCCCGACAGAAATTCAAATTTCGCGCCACTCGCTACAGGTAGGTCAGGTGATCTACCGGCCTGCCCTTGGGTGGCAGGACTAGGAATCCATCCCCTTTGTTCTATCATATTTTCTCTCTTCCACCTGTCTCCTGCGGAGGCTGGGTGGGCCTTTATTGTATATATCTGCCAGGTAAGTATGTATGAAACTTTATTGTAACATAACAATATCATTTTCATACAATCAACTTACCTGTCAGATATATACATAGCTGATTGGCACCCTTCGGTGGAGGGTAAGAGACAGCTACTATATGGAATAGACAGGTAAACAACATATGTTGTAGGTATAAATAAAAACCTTGGTTCCTACCTGATAGGTGGTAGACTTGGTTGGTGTTTTGCCCAGTAGTCTGCATCACCCCAAGAAACTTTAGCGAGATATGTGATCTATGCCAAGAGTTCTTGTGGGTCTGCCGATGGGGTCTTACCCACTACTCAGCAGAGCCTAAAAGGACTTTGTCAATGGGTGCTGATCCACTTATATGACAATACACCTTATGAAGGAGGCACACAACCAATCCCGACCACCTGATCCTAACCATGTGTTAGAACTAAGGATTGTTACGAGTTATCCCGAACTCGTCACAACCGTAACTCAAAAACCACTACGCACACATACATAATTTTTTCAAAAAAAAAAAAAAAATTATACTCAACTAATTGGATATGACGAGAATTCTCTTATGAACAACATAGACGGCCGCCCGTGCGAGCCTGAATCCTCCATTGTTCGAAGAGATTCTCGACCATATCCAAACAGAAGAACACCAGTATACATTTTAAGGATTGGTGTCGGCTCCCGTACCCCAGATCGTATCTGCCGATACGATAGGACCTAGAGAAAAGCACTTCTCATACGTCACAAAACGCACGTCTTTCAAGTAATGAGATGCAAATACCGAGTTGCATCTCCCAATATGTCGTAATCTAAATGTTTTTAAGAAACGACATATTCTTATCACGAGAGAGACGTTGCAACCGCTCGTACTTCATGAGCTTTTACCCTCAGAAGTTGTAATTGTTCGTCCGGACAGACCTTGTGAGCGTCCGTAATGACGTTTCTTACAAAGAACGCTAGAGCGTTCTTTGACATCAGTCTTGTGGGGTCTTTTACCGCGCACCAAAGACCTTGTCTGGAGCCTCCCAACTGACCGCTTCCTCTGAAGATAGAACTTCAGAGCTCTAACAGGGCATAGAGACCTCTCTGCTTCTCTGCCTACGAGGACTAGACATTCCTTTGATTTCGAATGACCTAGGCCAGGGATTCGTGGGATTCTCGTTTTTTCGCTAAAACAGAGTCTTAAACGAGCAAATCGCCGAGTCTCCCTTGAATCCTACTTTATCCTGCAGAGCTTGTAACTCACTAATTCTTTTTTTGGGGGGCCGTCGCTAACGATAAAAAATAGGGCATTTTCTAGTTACGTCTCTAAATGATGCCTGATGCGGAGGCTCGAATCTATCCGAAGACAGATATTTGAGGACTACGTCCAAGTTCCAGTTCGGAGGTACTGGTTCCTTAGACTTTGACGTCTCAAAAGATCTTATGAGATCGTGGAGATCTTTGTTATTTGCCAGATCTAAACCTCTGTTCCTGAATACAGCCGAGAGCATACTCCTGTATCCCTTTATTGTGGATACGGCTAGATGCGATTTTACTCTCAGGAATAGCAAGAAATCAGCAATTTCCGCTATAGAGGTAGAGGAGGAGGACAACTTCTTGGCTCTACACCACCTTCTAAAGACCTCCCACTTCGACTGGTATACTTTCGAAGTGGAGGTTCTGGCGAGCTCTCGCGATCGCGCTTGCCACTTCGCGAGAAAAGCCTCTCGCTCTGACAAGTCTTTCGATAGTCGAAAGGCAGTCAGAGCGAGAGCGGGGAGGTTTTGATGGTACTCTTGAAGTGTGGTTGTTTGAGAAGATCCGTCCTTCCTGGTAGGGATCTTGGAAAGTCTACGATCCACTCTACCACCTCCGTGAACCATTCCTGGGCCGGCCAAAAGGGGGCTATTAAAGTCATCCTCGTCTCTTTTGACGCCACAAACTTTTTCAATACTAACCCCAGGATTTTGAATGGGGGAAAAGCGTACACGTCACTCGAGACCAGTTTAGCAGGAAGGCGTCTACCATAATTGCTCTTGGGTCTTCCACGACCGAGCAAAACACTGGGAGCCTTTTTGAAATGTATGTTGCGAATAGATCCACATGAGGAGTTCCCCACAGAGACCAGAGATCGCGACACACTTCCTCGTGCAGAGTCCATTCTGTATGAAGGACCTGGTTCCTCCTGCTGAGCCTGTCCGCCCTCACATTCTTACTCCCTGTACGAACCTTGTCAGCAGGGAGATGTTCCTGTGAGACGTCCAAAGTAATAGGTCCCTCGTGAGTTCGTAAAGGAACAGAGTGTGTCCCTCCCTGTTTCCGAATGTAGGCAAGTGCGGTGGTGTTGTCCACGTTTTACTTGTACTACCTTGTCTCTCACCAGAGGTTCTAGGCTCTTCAAAGCCAGGTGTACGGCGAAGAGCTCTTTGCAATTTATGTGCCAGGACACCTGTGCTGGTTCCCAGGTGCCTGACACTTCCTCCCGAGCCTAATGTCGCTCCCCAACCCGTCTCCGACGCGTCGGAGAACAACACTAGTCTGGGTTCTGTGATCTTAGAGAGATCCCTTTGTTCTCTTCCAGAGGCAGCAACACCACTGTAGGTGTGCCTTTACCTCCACTGGAATGGGAAAAACGTCCGACAGTTGTCCGTTTTTCCAGCTCCAAGACTTCTTGAGGAAGAATTGAAGTGGACGGATATGAAGTCTTCCGAGAGGGAAGAATTGTTCCAGCGAGGAAAGCGTCCCCAGAAGGCTCAACCATTCCCTCGCTGACGTTTGCTGCTTCTCAAGAAGAGAGAGATTATCCTCAAACCTTTTGCGGTTCTCTCTTGCGAAGGACAAACTCGAAAACCCCGAGAATCCATCCGAATCCCCAGATAGACTAGGTCTTGTCTGGGGTCATCTGAGACTTCTCGAGGTTCACAAGCAATCCCAACGCCTTGGTCAAATCCAGAGTTAACTTTAGGTCCTCCAAACACTGTCTCTCCGATCTGGCCCTGATGAGCCAGTCGTCTAGGTACATCGAGACATTCACTCCTTTGAGATGAAGAAATCTCGCCACATTCCTCATCAGGCTTGTAAAGACCTGAGGAGCTGTGGACAGGCCGAAACACAAGGCTCTGAACTGAAAGATCCTTCCCCCCGTCATGAAACGGAGGTACTTCTTCGATGAAGGGTGGATCGGGACGTGAAAGTAGGCGTCTTGGAGATCTAGAGACACCATCCAATCTCCTTGTCGTAATGACGCTAGGACTGAAGCAGAAGTCTCCATGGAGAACTTCTCCTTCTGAACAAATTTGTTCAGAGCGCTGACGTCTAGTACTGGCTCCAGCCTCCCGAGGCTTTCGCCACTAGAAAAGGCGATTGTAAAACCCCGGGGAGTTTTGATCCAGTACTAGTTCTACTGCATTCTTGTCCCCACATTTGTTCCACCATCGATCGAAGAGTATCCCTCAGCACAGGGATCCTTGTACTTGGCTGATAGTTCCCTTGGTATTGACGTTAGGGGCGGAGGTAGTATAGGAAAGGGATACGCTATCCCTTCCTTATGATATTTAGTGAAGACGCGTCTGCGTCTATCAGTGTCCAGGCTTCCACGAATTCCAGGAGCCTGGCACCTACTGGTGTTTGGAGGAGAAATGTTTCATTTGCCCTTTTTAAAGGGACGAAAGGCGGACCTACCTCTTCTCTCTGGAGCCTTCCTTCTTGCGGGAGGTCTGGAGATCGGACCACCCTCGAAAGGGCTGCCTAGAAGTGCTAGGTTCTTTCTTGTCCGACACTAAAGCAGGTTTCTTCTTCCTAGCTGACTGCGTCAGAAGATCCTGTTGTCGCCTTCTCAGTTTAAAGAGTGAGCTACGTCCTTCACTAACTTAGAAGGGAACAAATAGTCCGAAAGAGGTGCATATAGTAGAGCTGCCCTCTGCGCATGCGAGACTGCCTTTGTTAAGAAGGCGCCATACACTGTCCTTTTCTTCAAAAGACCTGCTCCAAATAATGCAGAGACTTCCAAAGATCCATCCTGTACTGCTTTGTCGATGCACGACAAAATGCATAAACAGGGGGCTTCAGGTCGATCCCCTTGCGAACAATCGTGAGCTTTCTTGGACATCACCCCAAGGGACCAATCTAAGAAGTTGAAGACTTCCAATACATGGAAAAGTCCCTTGAGGAGATGATCCAGTTCCGAAATACTCCAAGTAATGCGAGCAGAATTAAGACTAGGACGCCTTGAAGCGTCAACTAACGTCGAAAAGTCTGCCTCTGTAGTAGAAGGGAGAGCGATACCCATATCCTCCCCCGTCTTGTACCATATGCCTCTTTTCCCAGCTAACCTTGCTGAGGCATGCAAAATACTGTCCTGGTTAAGTCTTTCTTCGACTTCATCCAGCGTCTAAGGCGTGTAAAGCCCGCTTCATCGAGATGGTGGGCTTCATCTTCAGAAAAGACGAAGTCTTCTTCGCCTTCGCACTCGAAAAGAGCGAGCGCGGAGAAGGAGGAGCAGCCGGAGTCAACTCGTCTCCGTATTCCTCCAGAAGCAGGGTAGTCAACACCTTATAGTTGGACAAGCCCTCTCTTCCATGATCGTCATCATCCGAGTTTCGTTCGAACTCGTGATAAATCCTGAGTTTCTGTTCTCCTTTCAGAACTTTCCTCTTCTGGGGGGAGACAAACTCCTGATCGGTAGAGGGGCTAAGGGAATGAAAGTCTTTCCTTTTTTCCCGTTCTGATCGACTTGGAAGGCGTCACAACCTGCGGCTTCTCTCGCGCTTTAGAAGACGTCATGTATGACGCTTCCCCGCTCTCCGAGCGTCATGTATGACGCTCCGCTCTCCGAGCGTCATGTATGACGTCTCTTGTTGACGTTTAGATGACGCGTCTCGTCTGGAAGAACGCTTCCGCGCTTTCTAAGGGCTTCCTACTCGGCGTCACAATCTTGGAACGAGCGTCACGTCTAAGATCCTCTTGATTTGACGCTTCACTTCTAAAAGACGTCTTCCGAGCAGGTGCGAGAGACGAGACTTCTTAATAGAAAGCGTCACGTCCTTCCGACGGGGCGCTAAAACTCCCACAAGAGATGACAGTTGTTCCTGCACCGCCATAATGATCTTCCTTGACGCTTCTCCTACGTCTAGTGCCTGACGCCTTTCGTCAATCAAAAAAACTCGGGGAAAAGAAGCATGATGGCGGGGTACTTCCTCATAAGAGTCAGGTGACGTTGACGCCACCTTCGCCTTCTTAATAGCAGACGGGGCGTCATCCGAGAGAAGCGCTCCGGGCTAGAATCAATGTCTTGCTTCATATGAGCTTCAGTCGGTCTCGATAAGTTCGACTCCTTCCACCCTCGTTTAGGTGAGGGAGAGGGAGAGGACGAGAAAACACTCGCGAAGGACGCTTTTTCTATAGCGCCCTTGAGCTGGCTGCCATGAAGCAAAGCTAGTTGAAGGGACGTCTGACCGTTGGGGATTCCCCACGACCTCCTTAAGGCTCTTTCGACTTTCCTTCTCCTCTGGGCATGTGAGCTTGGAAGAGGTCTAGGCCTGGGAGCGCCGCAGGGACGATCAAACGCTCCACAACACTGATAGGGCTCACTTCACTAAAAAATTTTCACTATCACTAGCCTTACCTTTCGAGTCCGCCATCTTGGACTTCATGTCTCGAATCGTCGCTTTCAGATTGGCGATTTCCGATGCCGAATCCGAAAAGACACTCTGAGAATGAGATTTATAGGGAGAATCTACAGTAGTCGGGTTAGAATTATCATTGAAAGGCTCAATAGGCCTTGAATTCATCACCTTTCAGTCTTCTAACTCTATCCCTCTCTAACTTCTTCAAATAAGAAGTCAAAGTCTTCCATTCTTCTGCATTCAAACTCTCGCATTCCTTACAAGTGTTAATAGCAGAACACTGCACCCCCCTACATTTACGGCATACAGTGTGAGGATCAACCGAAGCTTTCGGTATCCTCACCCTGCAGCCTACATTCACACACATTCTCACACTCACAGTAGAATCAGACATTCTGAGAAAAATCCAAAAGAGTTATTCCAAAAACAGTCCACAGTAGCGAATGCCAAAACACGATCCAAATACGTCACCAAAAAGTCGAAAAACGTTGATCAAATGTTGAAAAAGAATCCAAGTCAGGAGGTAATAACAACAATGTTGATACCACCAGGCGACAGAGAAAATATGATAGAAACGGGATGGTTCCTATCCTGCCACCCAGGGCAGGCCGGTAGATCACCTGACCTACCTGTAGCGAGTGGCGCGAAATTTGAATTTCTGTCGGGGACGACGGAGTCTTAGCTATGTATATATCTGACAGGTAAGTTGATTGTATGAAAATTAATATTAAGGATCAGTCTTCTCTCCTTTCCCCAGCACTGTATCCGCTGATACATAAGGTCCTAGAGAGAAGCATTTCTCATATGTCACTCTCACATCTTTCAAGTAATGTGAGGCGAACACTGAGTTACATCTCCAATACGTGCCCGCTAAGATGTTCTTCATTGACATGTTCTTGTTGAACGACAAAATGATGTAGCGACTGCACCGTACTTTCGTGTGGCTTTTACCCTTAAGGTCTTATATGCCTCACTATCACAGCTCATGTGGGCTTCCGTTATGATGTTCCTAACAAAAAAATGCTAAGGCATTCTTTGACATAGCTCTTCTAGGGTCTTTAACTGCACACCATAAACTCTGATTGCAACCCTCCAACTGCTTCTTCTGCAGGTAAAACTTCAAAGTTCTCACAGGACATAAAGTTCTTTCCATTTCATTCCCAACTAATTGAGAAAGGCCTTTTACTTCAAAAGTCCTAGGCCAAGGTCTCGAGGGGTTTCATTTTTTGCTAGAAATAAAGGTTTAAAGGGACAATACAGCGAATCCTTCTTAAAACCCACTCTAGAGTCAAGAGCTTTGCAGCTCACTCACTCTTTTCGCAGTGGCGAGAGCTATTAAGAAAAATGCATTTTCTAGTCAAGTTCCCGGAAAGTAGCTTTATCGGGAGGTTCAAATCTCTCCGACAAAGGTATTTGAGAACCAAATCAGATTCCAACTAGGGGGCGAGAGAAGTTCTTAATTTTTTAGTTTCAAATGATCTAATTAAATCATGCAGATCTTGTTATTCTCTATGTTCAGGCCCCTATTCCTGAACACAGCTGATAACATGCTCTTATAACCTTTAATGGTTAACACTGCCAGATGAGATTCTTCCTGTAAAACAAAAGAAAATCAGCAATTTCGGTCACAGAGGTATCGGAGGAGGACAGCTTCTTCGCCTTACACCATCTACGGAAAACTTCCCACTTCGATTGGTATATCCGCATGGTTGAGGACCTTCTTGCTCCAGCAATTGCTTTTGCCGCTTCGCAAGAAAAGCCTCTCGCTCTGACCATCTTTCGATAGTCGAAAGGCAGTCAGAGCGAGAGCGTGGATATTTTTGTCATACCTCTCGAAGTGGGGTTGTCTGAGCAGATCTGTCCTTTCGGGAAGAGATCTGGGGAAGTCCACTATCCATTCCTGTACCTCTGTGAACCATTCTCTTGCAGGCCAATAAGGAGGCGATCAATGTCATCCTCATTCCCTCCGAGGACACGAACTTTCTCATTACTTCCCAGCATCTTGAATGGGGGAAACACATACGCGTCTATGCCCTCCCAATCCATGAGCCATGGCATCTATGGATAGGGCTCTGGGATCGTCCCCAGCGAGCAAAAGTTCTCCATCCTCCTGGATAGGAATGTCGCAAACAGGTCCACTTCCCCCAAAAGAGACCATAGTTGCTGGCAGACTTGTGAATGAAGGGTCCACTCTGTTGGAAGGACCTGGTGGTTTTTCCTGCTCCATCTGTCTGCTCTTAATCTTCCTCCTTGAACGAACCTCGTCAGGAGTCGAATCCCTCTTTCTTCTGTCCATATCAACAGATCCCTTGCTGTGGTAAAGGGAGAAAGAGTGTGTCCCCCCTTGTTTTCTATAAGCCAGAGCCGTGGTGTTGTCCGAGTTGACTTGGACCACCACGCCTCTGACTTCGTTCTCGAAAAACTACAGTGCTAAGTGCACTGCTAAGAGTTCCTTTGCATTTATGTGCCAGGCCTTCTGTTCTTCTGTCCAACTGCCTGACACTTCTTTCGTCCCTAGTGTTGCTCCCCACCCCGTGTCCGAAGCGTCTGAGAATAACACTAGGTGAGGTTCTGAAGGCCAAGGACACTCCTTCGTTTCTTCTCAGTGGTCCTAACCACCATCGTAAGTGGTTTTTGATACTCTCTCCTATAGGAAAGGTATCCAAAAGATCTCCTTTTCTTCTGTTCCAACTCCTTCTGAGATGGAACTGCAAGGGTCTCAGATTCAGTCTCCCTAGAGAGATGAACTGCTCCAGCGAGGAAAGAGTGCCAGAAGACTGAGCCATTCCCCCTCGCTGAGCTTCGTTCTTCTCTAGGAAGACCGAGATTTTTTCCAACCCTTTCGAGATTCTTTCCTGGGATGGATACGCTCGAAAAACCCGAGCCCAAATCCATCCGAATCCCAGATAGACGATAGTCTGACTGGGGATTGTGTGAGACTTCTCGAGGTTTACGAGCAATCCGAGAGATCTGGTCAATTGAAGAGCTATCTCCAAGTCCTCCAAGCACTTTTGTCTTGTCTGCGCTCTTATAAGCCAATCGTCTAGGTAAAGAGATATCCTCACCCCCTTCAGATGTAGCCATCTTGCTACGTTTCTCATCAACGCTGTAAACACCTGAGGAGCCGTCGAGAGGCCGAAACACAAAGCCCTGAACTGATAAATCCTTCCCTGCACCATGAATCGAAGATATTTCTTCGACGAATGATGCAGGGGGACGTGAAAGTATGCCATCTTGCAGGTCGAGGAGACCATCCAAATCTCCTGGACGCGAGAGCAGAGAGAACCGAGTTGGATGTCTCCATGGAGAACTTTGTCTTCTCCACGAAGCGATTCAATGCACTCACGTCCAGGACAGGCCTCCACCCCCCGAGGCTTTTGGCACCAAAAATAGGAGATTGTAAAAACCTCGGGAGTGCGGATCCTGTACTACCTCGATGGCCTCCTTCTCCACCATTTGCTGCACCAGTCCAAGAAGGATCTCTCTCTTAAAGGGTCTTTGTATCTCGCTGACAGCTCCCTCGGAGTCGTCGTCAATGGAGGTCTGTTCTTAAAGGGGATGAGGTATCCTTTCCTCAGCACTTGCAGGGACCAAGAATCTGCTTTCATTGAAGCCCATGCTTCCGAGAATCCCAGAAGTCTGGCCCCTACTGGCGATTGGAGGACTGGAATCTCATTTTGCGTTCTTCTTTGGCTGGAACTAATGGAAGATCTTCCTCTTTTCTCTCCTCCTCTCTTCCTTGGGGCTCGGCTAAAAGCTCTACCTCGAAAGGGCTGTTGGGCAGGTCTTGGCTCCCTCTTCGAGACAGAAGCAGCTGGCCTAGGCTTCTTAGCAGAATGTACCAGCAAATCCTGTGTTGCCTTCTCAGTAAGCGTATGGGAAATGTCCTTTACCAACCGAGAAGGAAACAGCTGTTTAGACAGAGGGGCGTATAAAAGAGAGAAGCTCTACTGGAGAGACTGCTTTGGTAAGAAAAGAACCAAAGACAGCCCTCTTCTTTAATACTCCTGTCCGAACAAGGATGCCACTTCAGCCGATCCGTCCTGCACTGCCTTGTCCATGCATGCCAAAACACTATGCAAGACTTCTGGTTCCAAAAACTGAGGGTCTTGAGTCTTGTTGGCCAAAGCCCAAGGGACCAATCTAGGAAGTTAAAAACTTCCAAGACATGGAATATTCCCTTGAGGAGATGGTCCATTTCAGACATTGTCCAGCTTGTTTTGGCCGATGGAAGTGCATGCCTCCTTGCCGAATCCACCAAGGTCGAGAAGTCCGCTTCAGCAGATGAGGGAAGAGAAAGTCCCATAGATTCTCCTGTGCTATACCAAATCCCTCTCTTCCCTGATAGCCTGGAAGGGGGACAGGTAAACACAGTCTTCCCCGCCTCCTCCTTGGTTTTAAGCCAATTTCCAACCGACTGCAAAGCCCCTCTTCATTGAAATGGTCGGTTGCATCTTCAAGAAAGAGGAAGACTTCGCAGCCTTCGTACTCGAAAATAAAGGACCGAGGAGAAGGAGGGGCAGCAGGACTCAGAGACTCTCCAAATTCTTTTAACAAGAGGGCTGCTAGTATCTTATAATCAGAAAGACCTGCCCCCTTGTTTTCTCAGAGTCCGAAACATCCTCCAATTCCGGTTGAGTTTTTATTCGGAAAAGAGTGTGCGACCGGAGGACTCCTCTCTCGGGAATGCACAGGCTTGCAGCAACACCGGCTGCAAACCTGACAAGGGCTACGGTCGCTTGTGCGACATCTTGAGTCCCCTGCCAGGAGAAGGCCGATGTTGTTCTTTTACCCTAAGGCCCTCCTGACAAGGACGACGGTCGCCTGTGCAACAACTTTCGTCCCTACCAGGAGAAGTCCTTAAATGTCGTTCCCTTTTTTCATGATCAATTCCTTCCCGACAGGGGCTACGATCACCTGTGCGACACCTAGAGGCCCTGTCAGGGGAAAATTGATCTTGAGAAAAATCCCAAAGAGGAGCCTCCAAGTCCGCTTCAAACTCCGATAACTCATCCAAATTGTATTCTGGATTGTACAAATCCTTGCGCCTGCTTTCAGGCGCTCGCTTTACGTCTTGTTTCAGCCGCTTCAGGCTTTGCAGGCGCCTTGCGCCTCCATTGGGACGCTTCAGGCTCTTCAGGCGCTTTGCGCCTCGTTTCAGGCGACCTCAGGCTCTTTAGGCGCTTTGCTTCTTCTTTCAGGCGCCTCAGGCTCCCTAGGCTCTTTGCTTTTCCTTTGAGGCGTTCTAGGCTCTCCAGGGCGCTCTATGTTTCATATCAGACGCTCTAGGCTCTCAGGAGTTAAATATTTCCTTTTAGCCACTTCAGGCTTTTCAGGCGCGTTGCGCCTCATTTCTTTTACTTGAAGAACTTTACGCCTCATTTCAGGCGCTCCAGACTCTTTCGCCTCGCCAAAAGAGTTCCAGGATCTTCAGTTACTTTGCGCCCTCCCTTCAGGCGCTTCAGGCTCTTTGCGCTTACCTTTCAGGAGTTCGTCCGATTTCGGGAGTTCCAATTTACTCCTCGATACGGACATCTCATGTGCTTTCTTTCTAGTAGGAAGTTCCCTATACACATCTTGTCGCCTTGACAGCGTTTTGCGCTTGACAGTAGCTGACGTCTGGGTGGCGCCAGGCTTCTGGCAGGCGCCTCGTCCGAGTCTCAGATAGTTCTAAAGGACGGATCTTTTGATACGGAGAAATCTATCCTTCCTTCTAGGCTGATCAGATTTAAGAACTCCTACTAGGGAAGATATCTTTCTGCATATCCTCTAACATCTTCGTAGCTACGTCTCTCTTTTCCAACCTCCGATGCAGGAGAAGAAGCTTCTGAATATACATTCTTCTTCCTCTTTTGCCGGAGGATATTCTTCCGGAAATTCTTCAGGGCTTGAGTCGAATGAAGGAGACTTCCAAGTTCTCTTCGAAGGTCTCGACAATCTATCTGAACTCCATCCTTTTTTTAGATGAGGAATCAGACGAAGAAAACACTGTTTCAGGACGTCTTTCCAAACGACTATCCTGGCAGCCCGGGACGTAACTACAGGATCTGCCGAGGGGACGCCTGACCGGGTGGGGATTCTCTGAAACCTCCATGCGGCTTTCGACATTTCTTCTCCACTGGTCTTGGGAGCTTGAAGAGGTCTAGGCCTGGGAGCGAGACAGAGCCGATCAGACGCACCCTCCACTTCACTGGGAACACTTTCACTGCACTTACTTCCAGTTCTTTAATTTTTTTGTTCCATATGTTTAAGCGAAGCTTTCAGACTCGCAATTTCAGATGTTGAGCTTGCCGAGTCCGATAATCGGGAAGGTAAAGCTGTATGGGAGGAAACAACTAGGGTTATCAATAGGCAATAGTCCGCTAACTGGCTCGTTAGAGACCGACCTACTTACACTCTTGGAAGAGGCTTTTCTAGCCCTATCTCTCTCCAACTTTCTTAGGTAGGAATTAAGCAACTTCCATTCCTTCCTCATTCAAATTCTTGCACTCATCACATGTATTCAATTGAGAGCATACATTCCCTCTACAATTTTTTATAAGTGGTGTGAGGATCCACCGAAGCTTTCGGCAGTCTCACAAAACAATTCTCATTCACACACACTCTGAACGAAATCGACACGTCAGACATTATGAGAAATTCCAAAGCCAAAATCCAGAAAACAGTCCACAATAGCGTATGCCAAACCAAAGATGCAATACGTCACCAAAATAGCAGTCCAAAAGATCAACGGCGTAATGAAATTCGAAATTCAAGTCAGGAGGAACTAGCAACGATGTTACTAGTACCGCGACAGAGAAAAATCTGGCTTAAAACGGAATAGTTCCTATCCTGCCACCCAGCGGCAGGCGGCGGGATCACCTGACCTACCTGTAGTGTGTGCCGCAAAATTTGAATTTCTGTCGGGGACGACGGAGTCTATAGCTAAGTATATATCTGACAGGGAAGTTGAATGTATGAAAACCCTGATTTTCATTTTGATTCTAACTGGTAGCTCTTGGATATGTTGTGATGCAACCACAGAAAGTTTTTCCATTTTCACCAAAATTGACAACCTTATTCTCGTATTTCATCCTTTTAGAATACATCATGACAGGGAATATAATGCTAATTTAAAATCAAAACTAATAAAATGTTTACTCTTGAAAGCATTTGCAAAGTTCAAAATCCTCTGCTTAAAGGCAATAAAATAGAGATCTTTTTAAAATTAGAATATTCAATTACTTAATCTATACAAGGAAGTGTAAATTAAACTTTACTATAACAATCAGATTTTTGAATACACATGTAAATAGACCGACAGACAGGTGATACCCGAAGTGTAGAATTCCACCAAAGGAGCACCTATAAATTGAACAAGTACACATATGTACCTGTGTACCCTCTTTTAGGTGTTTCTCTATAAACCTTATCCTTCGTCTACTTAAAGGCTCTCCAACTTACCTCCTGGCTTGCAACAAGCACAGTTTGTGCCATAGCAGGCAGAGCTGTCAATTGCACCGTTACAAGTACTCCAGGCTGTGGGTTTCATGCACGTGCCATGAGCAGCGTCACACTGGGGCTTTTCAATGTAGACAGTAACATCTGAAATGACCAGTAGTGGTGAAAACACTCCGCAGACATAGCAGTAAATGCTTAACTCCTCAAATGTTTACAACTTCAGGGCTCTATTTGTATGTTACATAGTTCGGTTTGTCTCACTCGCTTCTTGAGTATTAGTGAAGATTGTATGGAAGACCTAATAATACTGTATTTTTCTTTAGAACTGATAGTTATTCTTTAAGGTTTCTCTTCACAATAGTATACGAAGCAACACTGCAGCGTATATCTTTCTCTTAAGGACGATATACGTTAACAGAGAAATTACAATTTTTAAAACAAAGGATTTTGGTGCTCTATACCTTTTTTTCTATTTTTTTTTAATTAAAGAAAACATGGCAAGGAATTGGAATATAAGATTTAGGACAGGCACTGGAAACTAAGAGGTCATTCAGCACTTATGAAAACAGATCAAAGGGGGTTTTAAGGCGTAACAGGAGGAAAACGTCGAAGTTGCATTATGAAACAATTATTAGGAGAGGGTGGAAAGTATGATGGAAGAAAGAGAATAAAAATGGAGGTATAGAAAGAAAGAAAGAAAGAAAGGGGTAACGCTTACAGTGCACTGTGTGTGGTGGGATGGTGGCACTACCTTCCTATGAGGCAAATAATGGCAAGAAATGTCCCTATTAACAGAGAACAGCATCCAGAATGAAGAAGAGGTCTAGCCATTTTTTCGTGTGGAAAGTCACTTACCAGTAATGCAGCAACCAAGTACGACTCACTGCAGCCTTCATGGTAGACGGGAGCATTGCATTGGAAGTTACTATTCTTGTTGAAACATTGTCCTCCATTACTGCTACACTTCTGAAGAGGTGTGCAAGCTGGAAGTTTGAAACAAAGAACATTAATCTTACTCTTCATCTTACAGATGATCTAAAGTTTCAAATCAATTCTCAACCATAGTCGTTGTTTTACACCAAAGCTTTTGTTCCTAATTTCAACAGAAATCCGGTGTGAAATCTAATTAAATTAAAGGGGACATCAATATAAATTTAGAAAAATGATATTGTTAAGATACAATAAAGTTTTGTACATACTTACCTGGCAGATATATACTTAGCTATAGACTCCGTCGTCCCCGACAGAAATTCGAATTTCGCGGCACACGCTGCAGGTAGGTCAGGTGATCTACCGCCCCTGCCGCTGGGTGGCAGGAATAGGAACGATTACCGTTCTAGAACCAGATTTTCTCTTCCACCTGTCTCCTGAGGGGAGGTTGGGTGGGCCATCAATCGTATATATTCTGCCAGGTAAGTATGTACAAAACTTTATTGTATCTTAACAATATCATTTTTGTACATGGAACTTACCCAGCAGATATATACTTAGCTGATTGACACCCTTGGTGGTGGGAAAGAGACAACTATTTACTGAATAGACAGGTAAACAACATACGTTGTAGGTAATAAATAAATAAAACCTTGGTTCCTACTTGATCAGGCGGAAGACTCCATGGCTAATGCCTAGGAATCTGCTTCGCCTCAAGAGCCTCAGCGAGGATGTGACCTATGGCTAAGAGTTCTTGTGGGTCTCGATGGGTCTTATCCATTTACTCGACAGAGCCTCTTCCATGACAATATGCCTATGCCTAGTGGCATAATTAAGGAGCACAACACCGATCCCGATCACCTGATCCTAACACGAGGGTTAGTGCTTAAGTTGAAAAGAGTTATCTACAAACTCCTTTCAAAAAACCCAAAGAAAAAACACGACGTTAAATAAATTTAACTCACTAGTTAAGGATCAGTATCTGCTCCCTATCCAGCAATGTATCCGCAGACACGTATCAACCAAGAGAGAAGGATCCCTCGAAGGTTATCTTGACATCCTTCGGATAATGGAAAGTCAACACAGAGTTGCATCTCCCGTATGTGACAGCTAATATGTCCCCTTATGACATATTGTTAGGGAAAGAACAAGAATTCGGAAAAGCTCGCACTTCATGCGGCTTTTAATTCTCAGCTGTTTGAAGGAATCATCAATGCACTTATCAAGTGCTTAGAGATCACAATGTCTCAAAGAAGGCCAGGGCGTTCTTTGATATAGATCTCTTCTGGTGAAGCCTGGAGCCTGGCTAGCGCTTCGTGCCTGGCAGGGCGCCTAGCGCCTGTCTAGCGCCTCGCGCCTGGCTGGAGCCGTTGCGCCTGAATGGCGCCTAGAGCCTGGCTGGAGCCTCGCGCCTGGATGGCGCCTTGCGCCTGGCTGGCGCCTGATTGGCTCCTCCTTCCTGGCTAGCGCCTCGCGCCTGGCTGGAGCCTTGCGTCTGGCTGGTGCCTTGCGCCTGGAAGACACCTGGAGCCTGGCAGAAGACTTCATGATTACTGTCTATGAGTCTGCATGCCTCAAGAGTTTCAGCGAGGTAGGGACCTATGACTGACAAACCCTTCTGGATCATGTCAATGGGGGCTAGCCGCTTACACGACAGAGCCTTCTCGGATCGTGCCAATGGGGGCTGACCCACTTACATGGCAGAGCCTTACCTGTATCATATCAATGGGGACTAGCCCTCTTACATGACAGAGCTTTAGGTTTCTCTTTACTGGAAGGAGCCTTGCGCCTGGATGGATCCTCAATCCTGACTGGAGCCTAGCCTTGAAGGAGCCTGGCTGGCTTCTAGAGCCTGGCTGGCTCCTAGAGCCTGGCTGGCGCCTCGCGCCTGGCTTGGCTCCTCCACACTTGCTGGAGCTTCGAGCTTGGAAGAGTCTCTAGGCTGTCTGGCGATGTCCACCATCGGACACTCTTATATCTGTCCGATTGTTCGCCTCTGGCGCCAGGTTGGAGGCCCACTCCTTCTCAGTATCCGACCATGACAGAGTTCCTTGGAACTGTCCGCCTCTGGCGTTTTTCGCCTGTATTGGCATTTGGCGCTTGGCTGGCGCTACATTGTCCGAGAGTCCTGAACAACCACATAGTTTATCAGGAGACTGGAGAAGGGTGGAAGAAATTCTTCCCCTTTGAGCTTTCGGCCCCTGGCAAGGGAGGTGATTTTAGTCAGCTACACCAGTAGACGACAGGATATCTAACAATACGAGAGAGAAGAGTCTTCCTCCGAGGAGGATCCTTCGTGAACACTTCTTTTGCTAACGAGATCTCTTCTTACATGTTGATGAGGTTCCTCGTTGCAGAATCTTCCCTATCCTTGCCCGAAGGAAGGGAAGGATCTGGAAGTCAAAGGAGACTCTGAGCTGAAATTGGGCGGAACCCTGATTTCTAGCTCTTATTGTATCCTTCTGAATACCTTCTGGGAAGCATTTTGAGCCCTCATCGCACCCCGAAGACTCTGTAGGCAAATGTTTAAACCATCTCTTCTTCTGTAGATGAAAAGAAATGTAAGTACCCTGCCTGGGCAACGAAACTTCTATCTGAAAGCGTTGCGTCAGGAATAGAGGGATTTAGTTCTTTTGCCAGACATACTATGCTGGCAAGAACCCATTGCCGAGTCTCCATTGAATCTGATGCGAGATTCCAATGCACAAAAATTCACTTGTCTTCTTGGTCATTTAGGCTAAGAGAAACAAACAAAGAATTCCTTCATAAACTTCCTCAGGAAGTTTGATGAGGAGCAGTTCCATTTTGTCGGAACACGGAATCTGTGGCCACAAAAAGATCCCATTCGAAGTACATGATATCCTACTCTAGTCATATTGCGGTATCGTGTAAGATCCCGAAGATCTTAATCCTCTGTTATCTCTAATTCCCCTTGTAGAGACAGAGTATAGCCTTTTACTGCGTTCTTTGATAGCAGATATATACATAGTCAATTCTTCCCTCTGAAAGTGAAGAAAAAACCTCGCTATGTGGCACAGAGGTATCGGAAGAGGACAGTTTCCTCATTCCATCTAGCACGATCTGCAGCAATTCTGTCTTAGCCATGACTATTGTCATTTACCTTGAAAAAACCTCTCATTCAGTCCACTTCTGGTCAGTCTGCACGCGGACAGACTCAGAGTGGAGAGGTTTTATAGGTCTATTTAAAATAGATTCTGATAGAATATCCAGATACTCTTGGAAAAGCCTTACGAAACATGCTGTGAGAAGAACGTGACTTCTGTGAATCCAACCTCTCTAAGGCCAAAATGAGGCATACATCCTCTCTCCTTTGACGCCCATTTATCTTAATATCTGTTAAGAATTTATAATAACTAGGGGAAAAAAGACTAAAGTTTATTCCCCTTCTTTAAATTTAAAGATGTCTTATATTGCTACCTCTCTTGGTTCGAGGAAAAATGATATTGTTATGATACAATAAAGTTTTATACATACTTACCTGGCAGATATATACATAGCTATTACTCCGTCGTCCGACAGAAATTCGAAATTCGCGGCACACGCGGCAGGTAGGTCAGGTGATCTACCCCCCCGCCGCTGGGTGGCGGAATAGGAACCATACCCGTTTTGTTTCTAATTCATAATTTTTCTTCAGCTGTCTCCTGAGGGGAGGCTGGGAGGCCATTTAATTGTATATATCTGCCAGGTAAGTATGTATAAAACTTTATTGTATCATAACAATATCATTTTTATACATTCAACTTACCCGTCAGATATATACATAGCTGATCACACTTGGTGGAGGGTAAAAGACAGCTATTACTGAATATACAGGTAAACAACATACGTTGTAGGTAATAAATAAATAAAAACCTTGGTTCCTATGTGTTTAGACGAAGGGTCGACTTCCTAGCTATTGCTAGTAGTTCTGCTTCGGCTCAAGAGCCTCAGCGAGGATGTGACCTATGGCTAAGAGTTCTTGTAGATCTGTCAATGGGGTCTTATCCACTTACTTGACAGAATCTAGTGGTCATTTGTCAATGGGGTCTTATCCACTTACATGACAATACACCAATGCCTATTGGCATACTTTAAGGAGCACAACACCGATCCCGATCACCTGATCCTAACACGAGGGTTTGTGCTTAATTTGAAAAGAGCTATCCCCAAACTCATTTCAAATAAACCCAGAAAATAATACACTTATGTTAAAAAAAAAAATTAAAAAATTAATTCACTAGTTAAGGATCAGTGTCGTCTCCCTATCCCCGCAACGCATCCGTGGACACTTATAATAAAAGAGAGAAGGATCTCTCATAGGCCCACTTGATCTCCTTCGTGCAAAGAGGAGTCAACACAGAGTTGCATCTCCCGTTATTACAGCTAATATGTCTCTCAAGACATATTGTTATGGAAAGAACAAGAATTGTTAAAAGCCCGCACCTTCAAGCGCTTTTAATTCTTAGCTGTTTTGAAGGAATCGTCGAGTTACTCAAGAAGTGCTTTAGAGATTCCACTGTTCCAAAGAAGACCAGGGCTTTCTTTGAAATAGAACTCTTCTGAATGAAGCCCAGAGCCTGGCTTGCGCCTGGCTGGCGCTTCGCGCCTGCCTGGCTCCTCGCGCCAGTCTGGTGTCTCGCGCCTGCCTGGCGTCTCGCGCCTGCCTGGCGTCGCGCCTGGCTGGCGTCTGCCTTGGCTGGCGCCTGCTGTTGCCTCGCGCCTGGCTGGCGTTTCACTTTGAGCTTATGGCCTCCGTAACAAGGGGAGGTAATTTTAGTCAGCTACATCCAGTAGACGATAGGAAATCTAATAGTCCGAGAGACCAGTCTTCCTCCGAGAGGATCATACTTGATACTTCCGTTGCTAACGAGCACTCTTCCTACATGTTGGAAGAGTTCTCTTGTTGCAAATCTTCCCTATCCTTGTACGAAGGCAGGGAAAGAGCCTGGAAGTCTAAGGAGATTCTGAGCTGAAATTGGGAGGATTCCTGATTTCTAGCTCTTTAAATATCTCTACGAACCTTCTGGGAAGTGGTTTTTTAAGCCCTCATCGTATTCCAAAGACTCTGTCAGCAAACGTTTAAACCTTATCTCCTTTGTAGATGAGAATGTAAATACATTGCCTGGACAACGAATCCTTTATCTGAAAGCGTTGATCCAGGAATAAAAGGTTTTAGTTCTTTTGCCAAACATGACCATGCTGGCAGGAACCATTGCCTAGTCTTTCTAGAATTTGATTCCAGATTCCAAGCCCAAAATTTCACTTGTCATTTTGGTCCTTTAGTACCAAGAGAAACATTGATGAGGAGCAGTTCCCTCTTGTCAGAACACGGAATCTGAGGCCCAAATAGGATCCCATTGTAATTATAAGATCTCCTAGTCTTGTCGTATAGAGGTATTGTATAAGATCCCGAAGATCTTAATGCTCTGCTATCTCCAATTCCCTTTATAGAGACAGAGTATATAGCCTTTTACTGCGTTCTTTGATAGCAGAAATATACCAAGGTGATTCTTCCCTCTGAAAGGGAAGAAAAAACCGCTATGTGGTTCACAGAGGTATCGGAAGAGGACAGTTTCCTCATTCCCTCTCGCACGATCTGCAGTAATCATATATCTTATTCATGACTACTGTCATTACCTTGAAACATCCTCTCATTCATGTCCACTTCTGGTCAGTCTGCACGCAGACAGACTCAGAGTGGAGAGGTTGTTAAGGTCCATTTAAAAATAGATGCTGAGAATATTCAGACTGTCTTGGAAAAGACTTCAAAAACTTGCTGTGAGAAGAACGTGACCTCTGTGAATCCAACCTCTCTAAGTCTAAAATGAGGCAATAACGTATTATCCTCCTCTTTCTTTGACGCTCTTTGTCTTACATTCTGTAAAGAGTTTATATTGTAGGGGAAAAAAAGACTAAATTTTATTCCCCTTTCTATAAAATAACGATGGCGTAAATTGCTACCTCTCTCTCATATTCTTTCTTCCCTTCCTTGTTGCCTGGGGCAACGAGAGAACGGAAAATTCTATCATCGTTCTTCAGCAAAACAACAAATTATTATTATCCTATTCTCCTAATAAAGATCCAGGATCGAGGAGAATCATTCAAGATTCCTATCCTAGGACATCAGGCCGTAATGTACGGTTCAGATACTTGAAAGAGTCTCTCACCCAATACTGAGAGCTCCTACAAGTCTTTTCCAGTACCAAAACATTACAAGGTCTCCCTTGTTATATGTTTACATAGGAGTAGGATAATATAACATCCTGTTAATAACAATGAAAGAGGAGAAAGAGAGCTGCATTGTTCAAGGGACTAGCAAAAACGTGCAATAAAAAA
>NC_087200.1:203732590-203750191 GCF_015104395.2 Macrobrachium nipponense
AACGCCTCAAAGGAAAAGCAAAGCGCCTAGGGAGCCTGAGGCTCCTGAAAGAAGAAGCAAAGAGCCTGAGGCTCCTGAAACGAGGCGCAAAGCGCCTGAAGAGCCTGAAGCGTCCGAATGGAGGCGCAAGGCGCCTGGAAAGCCTGAAGCTGCTGAGACAAGACGTAAAGCGTCTAGAGCGCCTGAAAGCAGGCGCAAGGATTTGTACAATCCAGAATACAATTTGGATGAGTTATCGGAGTTTGAAGCGGACTTGGAGGCTCCTCTTTGGGATTTTTCTCAAGATCAATTTTCCCCTGACAGGGTCTCTAGGTGTCGCACAGGCGATCGTAGCCCCTGTCGGGAAGGAATTGATCATGAAAAAGGGAACAACAGTTTAAGGACTTCTCCTGGTAGGGACGAAAGTTGTCGCACAGGCGACCGTCGTCCTTGGCAGGAGGGCCTTAGTGTAAAAGAACAACATCGCCTTCTCCTGGCAGGGACTCAAGATGTCGCACAGGCGACTGTAGCCCTTGTCAGGTTGCAGCCGGTGTTGCTACAAGCCCTTTACATTCCCGAGAAGGAGTCCTCCGGTCGCACACTCTTCTCCGAATAAAACTCAACCGGAATTGGAGGATGTTTCGGACTCTGAAGAAAACAATGGGGCAGGTCTTTCTGATTATAAGATATTAGCAGCCCTCTTGTTAAAAGAATTTGGAGAGTCTCTGAGTCCTGCTGCCCCTCCTTCTCCTCAGTCTTTATTTTCGAGTACGAAGGCTGCGAAGTCTTCCTCTTTCTTGAAGATGCAACCGACCATTTCAATGAAGAGGGCTTTGCAGTCGGTCGGAAATTGGCTTAAAACCAAGGAGGAAGCGGAGAAGAAGACTGTGTTTACCTGTCCCCCCCACCCCTTCCAGGCTATCAGGGAAGAGAGGGATTTGGTATAGCACAGGAGAATCTATGGGACTTTCTCTTCCCTCATCTGCTGAAGCGACTTCTCGACCTTGGTGGATTCGGCAAGGAGGCATGCACTTCCATCGGCCAAAACAAGCTGGACAATGTCTGAAATGGACCATCTCCTCAAGGGAATATTCCATGTCTTGGAAGTTTTTAACTTCCTAGATTGGTCCCTTGGGGCTTTGGCCAACAAGACTCAAGACCCTCAGTTTTTGGAACCAGAAGTCTTGCATAGTGTTTTGGCATGCATGGACAAGGCAGTGCAGGACGGATCGGCTGAAGTGGCATCCTTGTTTCGGGACAGGAGTATTAAAGAAGAGGGCTGTCTTTGGTTCATTTCTTACCAAAGCAGTCTCTCCAGTACAGAGGGCTTCTCTTTTATACGCCCCTCTGTCTAAACAGCTGTTTCCTTCTCAGTTGGTAAAGGACATTTCCCATACGCTTACTGAGAAGGCAACACAGGTATTTGCTGGTACATTCTGCTAAGAAGCCTAGGCCAGCTGCTTCTGTCTCGAAGAGGGAGCCAAGGCCTGCCCAACAGCCCTTTCGAGGTAGAGCTTTTAGCCGAGCCCCAAGGAAGAAGAGGAGGAGAGAAAAGAGGAAGATCTTCCATTAGAGTTCCAAAGAAGAACGCAAAATGAGATTCCAGTCCTCCAATCACCAGTAGGGGCCAGACTTCTGGGATTCTCCGGAAGCATGGGCTTCAATGAAAGCAGATTCTTGGTCCCTGCAAGTGCTGAGGAAAGGATACCTCATCCCCTTCAAGACAGACCTCCATTGACGACGACTCCGAGGGAGCTGTCAGCGAGATACAAGACCCTGTAAAGAGAGAGATCCTTCTTGGGTTGGTGCAGCAAATGTTGGAGAAGGAGGCCATCGAGGGTAGTACAGGATCCGCACTCCCGAGGTTTTTACAATCACCTATTTTTGGTGCCGAAAGCCTCGGGGGGGTTGGAGGCCGGTCCTGGACGTGAGTGCATTGAATCGCTTCGTGGAGGAAGACAAAGTTCTCCATGGAGACCATCCAACTCGGTTCTCTCTGCTCTCCGTCCAGGAGATTGGATGGTCTCCTTCGACCTGCAAGATGCATACTTTCACGTCCCCCTGCATCATTCGTTGAAGAAATATCTTCGATTCATGGGTGCAGGGAAGGATTTATCAGTTCAGGGCAGGCTTTGTGTTTCGGCCTCTCGACGGCTCCTCAGGTTTTTACAGCGTTGTTGATGAGAAACGTAGCAAGATGGCTACATCTGAAAGGGGGTGAGGATATCTCTTTACCTAGACGATTGGCTTATAAGAGCGCAGACAAGACAAAAGTGCTTGGAGAGGACTTGGAGATAGCTCTTCAATTGACCAGATCTCTCGGATTGCTCGTAAACCTCGAGAAGTCTCACACAATCCCCAGTCAGACTATCGTCTATCTGGGGATTCGGATGGATTTCTCGGGGTTTTCGAGCGTATCCATCCCAGGAAAGAATCTCGAAAGGTTGGAAAAAATCTCGGTCTTCCTAGAGAAAGAACGAAGCTCAGCGAGGGAATGGCTCAGTCTTCTGGGCACTCTTTCCTCGCTGGAGCAGTTCATCTCTTAAGGAGACTGAATCTGAGACCCTTGCAGTTCCATCTCAGAAGGAGTTGGAAACAGAAGAAAAGGAAATCTTTTGGATACCTTTCCTATGGAGGAGAGTATCAAAAACCACTTACGATGGTGGTTAGAACCACTGAGAAGAAACGAAGGATGTCCTTGGCCCTTCGAAACCCTCACCTAGTGTTATTCTCAGACGCTTTCGGACACCGGGGTGGGGAGCAACACTAGGGACGAAGGAAGTGTCAGGTCATTGGACAGAAGAACAGAAGGCCTGGCACATAAATGCAAAGGAACTCTTAGCAGTGCACTTAGCACTGCAGTTTTTTCGAGAACGAAGTCAGAGGCGTGGTGGTCCAAGTCAACTCGGACAACACCAACGGCTCTGGCTTATACAGGTAGTGCTCGAGTTACGATAATTCGTTTTACGATAATCCGATGTTACGATGGGGTTAGCAATTAATACTAAAAAAAAAAAAAAAAAAAAAAGTTGAAAATGCGTATTTTAAATTTCGCGCACAGCGAGCGCTGGCAGCAGCGTACTACGCTGTACGATATGTTGGCCCAAGAGCGAGATGGCTGGCGTAGGTACAGCGGCAATGAGCTCGACCTCACTTGCGCTCGTTTGAACCAAGTAACATTAGGTCGGTGTTCGTTTGTGATTTGAGAGTTTTTTTTTTAAGTACCGAAATTAAAACAAAAAACTGTGTCTGCAAACAACCAATAGGTGTCCTGCTGGTAGTGCAAAAAAGAAGAGGCAATCCATCACTTTGGAGCAGAAACTGAAAAGAATAAACCAGCGTGAAGCGGGAAAGGCAGTCATGGTTATCGCATGTGACGAACGTTTATCGCAATCAACGGCATCCACCATCCTCAAGGACAAGAAAACGCGTAATGGATGCTGTAAAGGCATCTGCTTCAGTTCATTCAACGGTTATATCAAAGAAGAGGATAGGGCCTTTGGAAGAAATGGAGCAGTTACTGGTCACGTTGGATGGAGGATCAAATACAAAAGCGTATGCCGCTCACCCTCTTAACCATTCAGACAAAGGCGCGCATGCTTTTTGAAGAACTGAAGAAGAATTATGATGATAACCACAACAAAAGTTTTGCAGCAAGTGCTGGATGGTTTCGTCGTTTCAAGAACCGCCATAATTTTCACAGTGTGAAAATTAGCGGTGAAGCAGCAAGCGCTGATGCCGACGGAGCCGCTAAATTTAAGGATGTTTTAAACGAGATCGTCGTTAATGAAGGCTACTTGCCAGAGCAAATCTTTAATGTTGACGAAACCGGACTTTATTGGAAACGTATGCCACAAAACGGTCCTACATCCACAAAGAAGCAACGGTGATGCCCGGGTTAAGGCATACAAGGATCGATTGACTCTTCTGCTTGGGGGAAATGTGGCTGGGTATAAACTTAAGCCCTTTATGATTTATCACTCAGAAAATCCAAGGGCTTTAAAAAAACATCGACAAGCAGACACTTCCTGTGCATTACCGTCATAATAAAAAAGCTTGGATGACTGCAATATTGTTCGAGGACTGGTTCGTTCATTGCTTCATTCCGGAAGTGAAAGATTATTGTAGAAAAAATAACATCCCCTTCAAAATTCTTCTGATTCTCGACAATGCTCCTGGCCACCCTCAGCACATCGGAGATATTAATGAAAATGTAAAAGTTGTGTTTTCTGCCACCAAACACAAACTTCTCTCATACAACCCATGGATCAGGTGCTGTGGCTACGTTCAAGGCGTATTATCTTCGGAACACGTTTTGCGCAGGCTGTTCAGGCTACGGATAACGAGGAGAAAGATCTCAGAACTTTCTGGAAAGAATTTAGTGTTCTTAACTCCATTATGAACATTAAGGAAGGCGTGGAAGGAGGTAAAGAAGAGTGTATGAATGGGGTCTGGAAAAATCTGCTGAAAGTGTATGTGAACTCGTTTAAAGGTTTCGATCAGAATGAAGAAGTGGAAATCAATAAAAAGATCTTGATACTTGGGAAAAGTTTAGATTTAGAAATTGACGAGGAAGATATCCAAGAACTTATAGATGTGCAAGATGTAGAGCTAACGGCAGAGGAATTTAATTGCACTTGCAGAAGAGAAAAAAAAAGCAGAAGAGGAAGAAGAAATAAAAGAGCCGGTTAGCAAACGTTTACGACTAAAAAACTGGCAGAGGCGTTTGCTTTATTTGATCAAGGACTGAAACTTTTAAGTGAAATGGATGGGGACGAGGAACGGTTTGCCAAAGTTCAGAGGGCTCATCAAGACAGTGGTTGCATGTTACCGATTAATTTTATGAAGAACGAAAAAACGCACTGTGCAACCTACAATGGATTTTTTCTTCAAGAGAACGACTCCAGTGCATTCCGCTTCCCCCAGCCCTACCCCCTCACTTGAGACTCGATCCTGTACGTCTCGGAACAGTTGTTTCCTCGAGACACCTGAACTAACAGAAGAAGAAATTCTATCTGATGAAGAGCGAATTGATGATCCTGCTGCTTTAGCATCATCCTCCTCTTCCGATCTTTAGTTATAGTAGCCATGAACAGCCTGACACCGATCACGTATGCCGACAACGGACCGAATCTTGGTGAGTACCCTTTATGCTACAGTCTGATCCTTGTTCTTATTATTAAGTTTTTTATACTTAATTATCATAAGTCAATCTGCATTGAAACACCCGAACTAGCTTATATTAATAATTACTATACCTTATATGTATAGTATACTGTGTAGTGTAGGCTAATCTTCCATATATGTGTATATAGCCTAGCCTATATGGTACTGATTAACTTAGTGTAGGCTAGGCTATATCCGAGATACGATTTTCTCAACTTACGATGGGTTTTTCGGAACCTAACCCCATCGTAAGTAGGAGAATACCTGTATAAGAAAACAAGGGGGGACACACTCTTTCTCCTTTACCAACTAGCAAGGGGATCTGTTGATATGGGCAGAAGAAAGAGGATTCGACTCCTGACGAGGTTTGTTCAAGGAGGGAAGAATATAAGAGCAGACAGATTGAGCAGGAAAAACCAGGTCCTTCCAACAGAGTGGACCCTTCATTCACAAGTCTGCCAGCAACTATGGTCTCTTTGGGGGAAGCCTCAAGTGGACCTGTTTTGCAACATTCCTATGGATGGAGAACTTTTGCTCGTTGGAGACGATCCCAGAGCCCTATCCATAGATGCCATGCTCATGGATTGGAAGGGCATAGACGCTTATGTGTTTCCCCCATTCAAGATGCTGGGGAAGTAATGAGAAAGTTCGTGTCCTCGGAGGGAATGAGGATGACATTGATCGCTCCTTATTGGCCTGCAAGAGAATGGTTCACAGAGGTACAGGAATGGATAGTGGACTCCCCAGATCTCTTCCCGAAAGGACAGATCTGCTCAAACAACCCCACTTCGAGAGGTATCACAGATATATCCACGCTCTCGCTCTGACTGCCTTTCGACTATCGAAAGACTGGTCAGAGCGAGAGGCTTTTCTCGCAAAGCGGCAAAAGCAATTGCTGGAGCAAGAAGGTCCTCAACCATTCGGATATACCAATCGAAGTGGGAAGTTTTCCGTAGATGTGTAAGGCGAAGAAGCTGTCCTCCTCCGATACCTCTGTGACCGAAATTGCTGATTTGTTCATGAAACTTACCTGGCAGATATATATATAGCTGTATTTTCTGAAGTCCGACAGAATTTCTAAAAAACTTACGACACACGTAGAGGGAGTAGGGTGGTTAGTACCCATTCCCGCCGCTGGGAGGCGGGTATCAGGAACCATTCCCATTTCTATCAGTCTTCTGTCGCCGGTGTTGTAAACATCTGTTTACAGCACCTCCGCCTCAGGATTTTGGAAAACTTTCTTTGCTTGAGTATCCTCTTGACTTTTTGGTTATTTGTTATTGGATCGATAGCTTGCATACGTGACTTTGGATTGTTTTTTGAATTTGGCTTGGTTTTTTTTCCTTAAATATGTCAGGTTCTAGTTCGGCTAGTGCCAGAGTGTGTATGAAAGACGAATGCAAGGTGAGGTTACCAAAGCTTTGGTTGACCCTCACACAGTGTGTAAAGGTTGTAGGGGGCAAGTGTGTAGGTATGATTTTCGCTGCACGGAGTGTGAAAGTTTGAATGATGCACAATGGAAGACATATGAATCCTATGTAAATAAATTAGAGCGTGATAGGATCAGGAGGTCTTCCTCCAGGAGTAAATCGGGTAGTAGACAGGGTAATAATGTAACCCCTTCTAACCCTTCTTTAGATTTTGTGACTCCTAACCCCGTAGTGTTGCCTTCGGGCCCTCAAGTGGTGTCTGCGGAGGGTAATGCCCTTTCGCTTATTTTAGATTCTTTGAAAACTCTGGAATCTAAGGTTCTGGCCCCTTGAAAACAGGGAAAGTGCTAAGTGTAGTGATAGTGCCCCTAGTGAAGTGGAGGGGGCGTCAGATCGGCCCTATAGCGCCTCTAGGCTGGGACCTCTGCCGGACTCCCAGGACTCAGGGAGAGGGCATGTCGAAGGCCGAAGGAGGGTTACGGGGATCCCCCACCGATCTGACGTCCCTTCAGCAGTACCTGTTGACGCTTCCCAGGCTGCTAAGGAGCGTGCTCGAGCACGTGTCCTAAAGGATTGTTTCTCGTCTTTCCGACGCGTCCTCCCCGCGCAGGGGTGGGAATCTCGTTCGGATTCGCGACCTTTGAAGAGGACGTTTCAAGATCAGGACGCTTCATGTCATGCTTTATCTGATTGGCATTCTTCTCCGGAAAGCGTGTCCTTTCCGCCCCAGAAGAAGGCTAGGTCGTCTTCCGATGATGACGACTTTGAGCGCCCCAGTCGCTCTAGAGCCAAGGCTGTTCCTGGGAGAAGGAAGAAGGCGTCCCCTCGCCCCTCACCTTCTCGCAGGCATGGCTCTTCTCCTCGTAAAGAACCTTCGCAGACGGAGATAATCCTTGCTATGCAGCGACAACTGGATGCTTTACTTAAGCAGAAGGAAACGGTTTCTGGTCGTAAGAAGGACGATAGACTTCCGATCAAGAGATCAAGACAGTCTTCTCCGCCGGCTCGTCTTTCGTCCCGATTTCCTGGTATTTCGTCTTCTAGACTTCGTTCTCCACCCAGCGGTTCGTCTAGAGGTGGAAGTAAACGTCAGGAGAGAGAGGTTTCTTCATTCTGCCCTCTCTTCTCGACGTGAGGACGCTCGGCGTTCCGACATCGACGTTTCTGATGAAGATGCTTTGGTTTCTGACGGACGGAATTTGGTACGCACCGCTCCGCTTCGTCATGCTTGTGTCAATTCCTGTCTCTTCACGGGACGATCGTAGAGACGCTTCGAGGGACGCTAGGAGAGACGCTCCCGCTCATCGCTTCTTTGGACGCTTCGTTGGACCGCTCAGTTGGACGCTGATTTGGACGCTTCGTTGGACGCTAATAGACATCGTCGTAAGAGCGTCTGGGACGCGATTACGGAAGTTCGCTCTCGATCGGACGTTTGTTTCCGAGTCTTTAGATGACGCTACATGTCTTCCTTCTACTTCGCGTTCTACTCAAGTTGTGATTGCTGATCCTGTGTCGGCTAACGATTCTGTTAAGGGTACGTTACCCTCTTCTTCTCGTCATCGGTCTGATAGGAGACTTGGAGTGAAAGGTCTTCTGCCTCTTTCTTCGGAGTTTAACTCGGGTAAGGAGAAGGGGAATCGAGCTGTTCTTCGGAGGAGGTTGATGAAGAACAACCCTCAACGTCGTCTTCTTAGACTATCAAGTTTTGGCTCGGCTGCTCCGTGATTCTTTTGGAGATACCTTCCTTCCTTCTGCTCCTCCTTCTCCGCCATCGCAGTTTTCGTCGTTGAAAGCTAAGAAGACACCAGGGTTTGTAAAGATGAAGACGTCTTTGTCTACCAAGAGGGCTTTTCCGGAAAGTTAACACTTGGATGGAGACTAGGAAAGCTAAAGGAAGCACCACTTTCGCCCTGCCTCCGTCTAGGCTTAGCGGTAAGGCAGGGATGTGGTATGAAACCGGTGAGGAGTTAGGTTTGAAGGTTCCGACGTCAGCTCAGGGAGATTTCGCCAGCGTTGTAGATGCCTCAGAAGAGCTCTGTTAGCCTCAGCGAAGGTGTCGTGGACTACGTCAGAAATGGATCATCTGTTGAAGGGTCTGTTTAGATCCTTAGAAGTATTTAACTTCTTAGACTGGTGTCTCGGAGTGCTAGACAACCAGTCTCGTAAGCCAGATTCGATCAGCTTGGGGGAGCTGTCCAGTGTATTGTCATGCATGGACAAGGCCGTCAGGGATGGCTCAGAGGAATTAGCATCTCATTTTCAGCAGGCGTGTTGAAGAAGAGATCGCTGTATTGCAATTTTTGCAGCTAAGTCTGTCTCTCCCGTACAGAAAGACAGAACTTTTGTATGCGCTGTTCTCGAGTCATCTCTTCCCCCAGGCTTTGGTGAAGGATCTGGCAGTAAGTCTACAGGAGAAAGCCACTCAAGACCTTTTGACACAGTCGTCGAGACGTCCTGCTGTCCCTTCCACGTCTTCAGGAGTTCAGTCTTTTAAGAAGCAGAAGCCCTTTCGTGGAGGATCTTCAGCTAGATCTGTACCCCGAGGAAGAGGTCTTCCTAGAGGTAGAGCCCCGGCTAAGTCCAGGGGCAAGAAGTGAGAATGCGTGCCTTCAGTCACCGGTAAGAGCCAGGCTTCAGTTGTTTGGAGGAGCCTGGAGAGAAAGAGAGGCAGACACCTGGTCTCTCAACATCAATAGAGAAAGGGGTACAAGATTCCGTTCGTAAAGCCTCCCCCTCTGACTTCCACTCCCAGGGACTTGTCCCCGTCGTATCCTCAAGAAAAGCAAAGGATTCTTTTCGATCTGCTCGAGCAGATGCTCGAGAAACGAGCAGTGGAACAGGTCTTAGACCTGGCTACGCCAGGATTTTACAACAGATTGTTTCTTGTTCCGAACACTCGGGAGGGTGGCGGCCAGTCTTGGACGTAAGTCGTCTGAACCTCTTTATAGAAAAGCAAAAGTTCAAGATGGAGACACCTCAGTCAGTTCTGGGGGCCTTAAGACCGGGGGATTGGATGGTATCACTCGATCTTCAGGACGCATATTTTCACGTCCCGATACACCCCCAGTCTATGAAGTACCTTCGGTTCGTCCTGAAAGGAAAAGGTGTTTCAGTTCAGGGCTCTTTGTTTCGGTCTGAGTACGGCCCCATTTGTGTTCACCATCTTAATGAAGAATGTGGCGAGGTGGCTCCATCTTTCCAACATCAGGATCTCGCTCTACCTGGACGACTGGCTCATAACGAGCTTCTTCGCAGACCCGTGCCTGGAGGACCTGAAAACGACTCTGTCTTTAGCTGCGTCCCTGGGACGTTCTGGTGAACTTCGAAAAGTCACATCTGACCCCAACACAGTCCATCGTGTATCTGGGGATTCAGATGGATTCAGTGGCTTCTTTTCGGGCTTTTCCGTCCCAGGAACGTCAGCAACAAGGCATAGAGAAAGTGTCAGCCTTTCTAGGGAAGGATTCATGCTCGGTGAGGGAATGGATGAAGTCTGCTGGGGTGGGGACCATTTCCTCGCTGGAGAAGTTTTGTTTCCCTGGGGAGGCTACATCTCCGACCTCTTCAGTTCTTCCTGTCGGACAATTGGACAGAGAAGGACAACTTCGATATGATCTTAACCATCTCAGAAGAGGTGAAGAGCCATCTAAGATGGTGGCTCAATCCGTTAAAGCTCTCAGAGGGCATATCCCTCAAGCTTCGGAACCCCGACCTAGTGTTGTTCTCCGACGCGTCATCCACGGGGTGGGGAGCAACACTAGGGGGGGAGGAAGTGTCAGGCACCTGGAGAGGGGAACAGGTAGCCTGGCATATCAACTTCAAGGAGCTGGCAGCGGTTCAATTAGCGCTCCAGTTCTTTCAGGACAAAGTCTCCCGTCGAGTAGTTCAAGTCAACTCGGACAATACCACAGCCCTGGCATACTTGAAGAAACAAGGAGGAACTCACTCTCGCTCCCTGTTCGCTCTAGCGAAGGAAATTCTGATTTGGGCGAAGGCGAGAGAGATCACGATCTTGACAAGGTTCATTGCCGGAGTCGAGAATGTCCGGGCGGATCTCCTCAGTCGACAAGGTCAGTTGCTGCCGACAGAGTGGACCCTCAATCAGGACGTATGCCAGGAGCTGTGGAGTCTTTGGGGATGCCCCTTGGTGGACGTTTTTGCAACCGCAAGGACGGCGAGACTTCCTCTCTACTGCTCCCCAGTTCTCGATCCGGGGGCAGTAGCAGTGGACGCCCTGTTATGGGATTGGACGGGCCTAGACCTCTACGCATTTCCCCCCTTCAAGATTCTGGGGGAAGTGATGAGAAAGTTCACAGCTTCGGAGGGGACGAGGTTGACGTTAATCGCCCCCTTTTGGCCTGCAGCGATCTGGTTCACAGAGGTGATGTCCTACCTGGTGGATTTTCCGAGATCTCTTCCGTTAAGGAGAGATCTACTCAAACAGCCCACTTCGAGAGGTACAGTGGTGCTCAAATCTCATGAGACATGATTTTTTTTGTATCGTCCAGATTATCAGTCTCAACGTGATTTGCCAAGTAATGTTGTACTTTTTTTTTCTAATGTCATACATGTCAAAAAGTTTGTGAATTCACAGTTAGCCCTAGTTTCCTTATGGTTATATAAATATGATTCCTTTTATCCATTGGTATAATTCGTAATCTGTGTGATTTGAAGTGATTTTCTTTTTTACGCTGATAAGTTCAAAATGTGGTGTGCCATCAATTAAAGCACACTTTACATGCTCCTCGGACTGGTCAACATAACTACGTCTGCTGCATTGACAGTAGAGCTAAGCACAACAGTCATAACAACATTTTCAACGTAGGAATAAGAATTAAAACAAGTTTTCTATGAATGTTGAAGCTTTCGCCTGTGTTTAAGCTGCCTGTATGTTGCAAACGTTTTATAGGCCTAAAAATTAATCTAAGCCTTCTGAGATATAATCTGTTATTAATGAATTTATTTGTAGAGATTATCTGTTTTTTGACGAATACAACAGGAATATGAATTACAACCAGTTTTCTTTGAATGCTGAAGTTTTAGGCAGCGTTTACGCTGCCTATATGTTGCAAAATGATTTATAGGCCTAAAAGAATAATCTAAGCCTTATGAGATGTAATGTTACTAATGTTTTTATTTGTAGAGATTACCTGTTCTTTGAGGAATATAAGATGATGATTTTGATTATATGGAGAAGATTACTATTAATCGAAATATCATAAGATATATCAAGGCGTATGGAACACTTGTTTTTGCAACTGGTTTAAAATATTATTTTCTTAAAAGTCCTTCTCCTCGCTTTTGGTGTATATTTATCCTTTCATAAGGTAACTTGAAGAACAAGAATGTGTAGATAACCTCATTTGCTTTCTGGCCAGAATTGTTAATAGAGAGTGGTGACTGTTTATTGTAAAGTAAAGAAATCTAACACCTAGGCCTAAGAACAATATCTTGGCTTTGACAAAAGAATAATTGCATAAGCGAATATTTACTAGTATGCCATAATTTTTTAAATATTTAAGAATTATAGCAATTAATTATGTATGAAAATCCAAATATTCCTCTGATACATATAAAGTAAGTGTTTTCAAGATAATTTCATTGTCGCTACTCAGTGTAGACCTACTTATGTTACACCGGGTGGTGGTTGTTTGCACCGACGCAAATGTTCATACACGCTCCGCTCACACGTTGATATCGGTGGGTGCATTCTACTTTTGTATATACATATTTACATATTTTTCAGCATTGAGGTGTAAAAGCAATCAAATAGGACTATTTCAAATTTTATGTTGGCTTTGGAAGCATTATGAATGTTATGAAAATTTTTTTCGCTTTTTTTTTATTTAACATTTGAACTGATGCTTGATGACGACTTCATTTTGGTCAAATGCTTCAGCGATGTGTGAACGAAAGTTTTGAAAATGTTTCGAAGAGTTTTTTTCTGAAATTTGCTACACGTGACATTTTTCTTACAATTTTGACATATATGACAGATTTCACTCTTATGAAACATATTATGTCCATATTATATGCAATAATCGCGTTTCCGCATTGAAATAATAGATAAATATGGAGCATGCTAGGTTGCCAGTTAGTGAATTTTGAACGAAATCTTATGGAGTCATGTCGCATGAGATTTGAGCATCACTGTACCACAAAACCTCTCCGCTCTGAGTCTGACTGCGTTCAGACTATCCAGAAGTTGGCCAGAGCGAGAGGTTTTTTCGAAACCTGTGGCTAAAGCTATCGCCACCGCGAGAAGACCTTCGTCAATTGTGGTTTACCAGTCGAAGTGGGCAGCTTTTAGGAGCTGGTGTAGGAAGAAAGGAGTTTCCTCTACCACGACCTCTGTGAGCCAGATCGCCGACTTCCTTCTTTATCTCAGACGAGATTTGAAGCTCGCAGTGTCAACCATTAAAGGCTACAGAAGTGTCTTATCTAGTGTTTTTTCGACATAGAGGTCTTGACCTTGCTAATAATAAAGACCTACATGATCTACTAAAATCTTTTGGACCACCAAGGTACCGATAGCTAAGTTGCCTTCGTGGAATCTGGACGTGGTTCTCAAGTTTTTAACGTCAAGCCGCTTCGAACCTATTTACTCTGCCCTCTTTGCGAGATTTGACGAAGAAGACTGTATTCCTAACTGCTCTGGCGACGGCGAAGAGGGTTAGCGAGATACAGGCGATTAGTAAACACGTCGGCTTCAAAGGGCATAATGCAATCTGCTCTTTGAGTATGTCATTCCTGGCTAAGAATGAGAACCCTTCCAACCCTTGGCCTAAGACGTTCGAAATCAAAGGTATGGCAGAAATCATTGGTCCAGAGCCAGAAAGAGTCCTGTGTCCTGTTTAGGGCTCTTAAAGAATATCTTCGTAGGACAAAGGAGTGTAGAGGTTCTGCGGAGAACTTATGGTGTTCGGTCAAGAGGCCTAATATGCCCATGTCCAAGAATGCACTGGCATTCTTTTTGAGGAACACCATTAAGGAGGCGCAGCTTATTGTCAAGATGGTGACTTTAAGCTTTTAAAAGTTAACGCTCATGAAGTAAGGGCTATTTCGACGTCTATAGCCTTTCAGAAAAATATGGCTCTCAAAGATATTTTAAATGCCACTTTTTGGAGAAGTAAACTCGGTGTTCGCCTCGCACTATTTACGGGAGGTCAGCACGACATATGAGAACTGTTATCTCTTGGACCATACGTCGCCGCAGACACTATCTTGGGGGCAGGAGGTTGCACTCATCCTTTCCCATAGAAAAGGGTAGGTGAGTTTTTAATGTTTGTAATGTTTATGGTTGTAGGGTCGGCCCGCCGAATGCGGTCTTCCCTTCTTTTAGCCTTTGGTATATGGGAGTATTTGGTTAGGCTAACTTAGGTGGTGGTTTTGCTTCGTTGTCCTCTTGAGTATGTCATGGTCTAGTCACATTGTGGTCTCGTCCCCGTTGGCAGATCATCTAGAGCGCACCAACTACACAGGTCTCTACCTTGTTGGTAACTCTAGTGAAGCAGATGCAGGCTTGGGTGACAGTAATCACGAAGTCAGCTATGCTAACAGGTAAGGAACCAAGATGTCAATCATCTACATATATATGTTTCCTAAATCCTTTTCTGTCTCTCCCACCAGCCAAATGTGGGATTCAGCTATATATATATCTGACAGGTAAGTTTTCATGAACAAAATGATATTGTTAAGATACAAATAAAGTTTGTTCATACTTACCTGGCAGATATATATATTTTAAGTACCCACCCACCTCCCCTCAGGAGACAGTGGAGATAGAAATCTGATAGAAAATGGGAATGGTTCCTGATACCCGCCTCCCAGCGGCGGGAATGGGTACTAACCCACCCTACTCCCTCTACGTGTGTCGTAAGTTTTTAGAAATTCTGTCGGACTTCAGAGAATACAGCTATATATATATCTGCCAGGTAAGTATGAACAAACTTTATTGTATTATAACAATATCATTTTTCTTTTGTTTTTACGAGAAGAATCTCATCTGGCAGTGTCAACCATTAAAGGTTATAAGAGCATGTTATCAGCTGTGTTCAGGAATAGGGGCCTGAACATAGAGAATAACAAAGATCTGCATGATTTAATTAGATCATTGAAACTAAAAAATTAAGAAACTTCTCTCACCCCTAGTTGGAATCTGGATGTGGGTTCTCAAATACCTTATGTCGGAGAGATTTGAACCTCCCGATAAAGCTACTTTCCGACTTGACTAGAAAATGCATTTTCTTAATAGCTCTCGCCACTGCGAAAAGAGTGAGTGAGCTGCAAGCGCTTGACTCTAGAGTGGGTTTTAAGAAGGATTCAGCTGTATTGTCCTTTAAACCTTTATTTCTAGCAAAAAATGAAAACCCCTCGAGACCTTGGCCTAGGACTTTTGAAGTAAAAGGCCTTTCTCAATTAGTTGGGAATGAAATGGAAAGAACTTTATGTCCTGTGAGAACTTTGAAGTTTTACCTGCAGAAGAAGAAGCAGTTGCAGGGTTGCAATCAGAGTTTATGGTGTGCAGTTAAAGACCCTAGAAGAGCTATGTCAAAGAATGCCTTAGCATTTTTTGTTAGGAACATCATAACTGAAGCCCACATGAGCTGTGATAGTGAGGCATATAAGACCTTAAGGGTAAAAGCACACGAAGTACGTGCAGTCGCTACATCATTGTCGTTCAACAAGAACATGTCAATGAAGAACATCTTAGCGGCCACGTATTGGAGATGTAACTCAGTGCTCGCCTCACATTACTTGAAAGATGTGAGAGTGACATATGAGAAATGCTTCTCTCTAGACCTTATGTATCAGCGGATACAGTGCTGGGGAAAGGAGAGAAGACTGATCCTTAATATTAATTTTTGTCCTTATATTTTATATTGTGATTTAAAAATTATTGGAGTTGAGTTTTTTAGGTTGTTTGAAAGGTGTTTGGGGATAACGCCTTTCAATCATATTTACTAATCCACGGTTAGGATCGGGTGATCGTGGGATCAGTATTTTACTCCTTTATATGCCAAGAGGCATAGGTATATTGTCATGTAAGTGAATAAGACTCCATTGACAATTGCCATTAGGTTCTGTTGAGTAAGTGGATAAGACCCCATTGACAGTCCTTTCAAGAGTTCTCAGCCATATGGGCAGGGCACCCTCGCTGAAGCTTTTGAGGCGAAGCAGACTTCTCAGCACAAGCTAAGAAATCTTTCGCCTAAACAGGTAGGAACTAGGGTATATTAATTAACTTGTATTACCTACAACATATGTTGTTTACCTATTAGGTCAGTAATTAGCTGTCTCTTGCCCTCCTCCAAAGGTGCCAATCAGCTAAGTATGTATCTGACAGGGAAGTTGAATGTATGAAAATGATATTGTTATTGTACAATAAAGTTCATACATACTTACCTGGCAGATATATACGATCGTATGGCCCATCCAAACCTTCCCTCAGGAGACAGGTGGAAGAGAAAAATCTGGCTTAAAACGGTAATAGTTCCTATTCCTGCCACCAGCGGCAGGCGGCGGATCACCTGACCTACCTGTAGTGTGTGCCGCGAAATTTGAATTTCTGTCGGGGACGACGGAGTCTATAGCTAAGATATATATCGCCAGATAAGTATGTATGAAACTTTATTGTACAATAACAATATCATGTTTGTTATAAACAAGGAAAAGTCATGTCTCACTCCTTCTCAGGAGATAGTTTAGGAGGAGAGACTGAATTCAGTTCTTTTTCAGGCTTTTTCCGTCTCTCCAAAGGATCGATTCTTGCCTGAACAAATAGACGAATTTCTCGTCAGACAAACTTGCTCGGCGAATCAGTGGATGAGCCTTTTAGGAACCTTGGCTTCATAGAGCAATTTGTAAGTCTGGGCAGGCTCAACATGAGACCACTTCAATTTTACTCCTTCGTGTCCCCGTCTCGGAAGGGATCAAACAGGACCTCCTTTGGTGGAAATCGAAGGAAGACTAGAGGAAGGCTTGTCTCTAAGCCAGTTGAGCCCCAACCTAACACTTTTGTCATTTGCATCGGATAAAGGGTGGGGAGCTACTCTGGGGAGAAAGGAAGTGTCGGGACTTTGGCAGATTCATCAGAGAAGCTGGCACATAAATCTAAAAGAGTTGAAGGCGATTCATTTGGCTCTAATGCACTTCAAGACAGAGGTAAGAAGGAAAGTAGTGCTGGTTCAAGCAGACAACACCCATGGCTCTCTCTTACATAAAAAAACAGGGGGGACACACTCGTTCTCTCTGTGCGAGGCGGCGAGAGACCTACTCATTTGGGCGAAAGAGAACAAGGTTGTCTTGAGCACAAGATTTATTCAAGGCTCGAAGAATGTAAAGGCGGACATTCTCAGCAGGAGAGGACAAGTCCTCTCCACAGAGTGGACGTTACATCCTCAAATATGCAAAGAAGCTTTTTTGGGGATGGGGTGGGGATGTCCTCAGTTGGATCTCTTCGCCACAAACAAGACAGCTCGTCTACCACTGTATGCTCCCCAGTTTCCAGACGAGGAGGCGTTTACAGTAGATGCCATGCTTCTGGACTGGTCAAATCTGGATCTGTATGCCTTTCCACCTTTCAAAATGCTAAGATTAGTTCTGGCAAAGTTCAGAGGTCATCAGAACGTCAGGATGACTCTGATAGCCCCCTTTTGGCCGGCCAGGGAATGGTTTCCGGATCTACTACTGCTGTTGACGGTACATTTCCGAGAGAGTTACCGTTAAGGAAGGATCTACTCAGACAGCCCCACTTCTTTCTGAGGTTCCATCGCAACTTGTCCGCTCTTCGACTAGTCGCCTTCAGACTGTCGAGCATCTCCTCAGAAAGAGAGGATTTTCAAGGAGAGGTTCAAGGGCTATTGCTAGACCCAGAAGAGAATCTGATTGAGTGTACCAAGCTAAGTGGGTCCAATTCAGAGCTTGGTGCAAAGAAGATGGAATTTCTTCTTCTAAGACCTCTATAGCTCAGTTAGCTAACTTCCTTCTTTTTCTTCGTGAAAAGAAGAAGCTTTCTACCCAGACG
>NC_087200.1:203750691-203770692 GCF_015104395.2 Macrobrachium nipponense
GTCCAGCGTCGGAGCTTTCCAACTCCTCTTGATCGGACGCAACAGTTCGTCGAAGTCCATCCACTTCTGCGAGGGAGACGATCGGATGACGAAAAGCACTCTTTAAGGATGCCTTTCCATTAGCGATCCTTGGCAGTCTGGGACGCTACAGATTCTGCCGAGGGGACGCCTGACCGGTGGGGATTCTCCGTAACCTCCGTACGACTGTCGACATTCCTTCTCCTCGGGCCTGGAGCTTGGAAGAGGTCTAGGTCTGGGAGCGAGACAGAGCCGATCAGACGCACCCTCCACTACACTGGGGACACTTATGTCACTTTCCACAGTCTTACCTTTAAGAGCTTGCATTTCAAGCTCCATCCTCCTTAATGCGGTCTTCAGACTTGCAATCTCCGCATCAGAACTTGCAACATCTGCTACGGGAGAGGGTGATACTGCATGTGAGGAAGCAATTAATTGGGGGTTAGTTATGCTAACTGGCTCGTTAGAGCGAGATCTACTCATGCTTCTAGAGACAGCTTTTCTAACCCTATCTCTCTCTAGTTTCCTTAAATAAGAATCTAGGGTCTTCCATCCTTCCTCATCCATATTCACACATTCATCACAAGTGTTATTTCTAGTGCATTCATACCCCTACACTTCTTACATACCTTGTGAGGATCTAACGACACTTTCGGTAGCCTCACCAAACAACCCTCATTCACACATCTTCTAACTTCGCAGCTAGAATCAGACATTTTTTAGCAAAATCCGAAGCAAAATCCAAAAAACATTCCACAAAAGCGTATGCCAAACCACAGATCCAAATACGTCACCAAAAAGACAGTCCAGAAGATCAACGGCGATGAAAAACGAAAATCCAGTCAGGAGATACCAACAACGATGTACCAGTAGGCCGACAGAGAAATTCGAATTTTTGTCGGGGACGACGGAGTCTATAGCTAAGTATATATCTGCCAGGGAAGTTGAATGTATAAAAATTGCAATTTTTATATGAGCAACTTACCAAGTAATTACATTGCTGATTCCCACATTAACCCTCTTACGCCGAAGCCCTAAATCAAAACGTCTCCCGTATGCCGGGCCCGGTTTGGAGTGAGCGCGGAAGTGGAAAAAAATAATTTTTTTTTTCAAAAAATCACAGCGCGCGTAGTTTTGAAGATTAAGAGTTCATTTTTGGCTCCTTTTTTTGTCATTGCTGAAGTTTAGAATGCAACCATCAGAAATGAAAAATAATATCATTTATCATATGTAAATAATGCGATATATGGTAGCGAAAAAAAAAAAAATTCATACATAATTGTATTCAAATCACGCTGTGCAGAAAACGGTCAAAGCTAACCAGCTTACTTTTTTTGCGTTGTATTGTACACTAAATTGCGATCATTTTGATATATAATACATTGTAAAACAATAAAAGCAACACCGGAAAAAATATTATCACAAAAATGATGTACGAATTCGTAACACACAGACGTAAAAAAATATTTTTTTCAAAATTCACCGTAAATCACAATATTGTTCTAGAGACTTCCAATTTGTTTCAAATTAAGACAAATGATTGAATATTATGATAGTGCAAGAGTTTTTAGATTAAAATTGCAGATTTTGACCATTTCGGACGAGTTAAAGTTGACCGAATGTCGAAATTTTTATATATATTTTTTTTTATATGCACATATTTCGGAAATGGAAACAGCTACAACCTTAATTATTTTTGTTGTATCTTCATGAATTTGCACACATTTTGATATATGAAAATCTATAAACCGGCTAATATGAAAAGGAGAAAATATTAGGATAATGCGATCTACGCATTTCGGAGATTTTCGGCCGCGAAGCGGCGTGCGGAGGGAAGAAAGATATTTTTTTCAAAAATTCACCATAAAATCACAATATTGTTCTAGACTTCAAATTTGTTTCAAAATGAAGATAAATAAATGAATATTACTAGACCGTAAGAGATTTAGCTTACAATTACGTTTTTCGACCATTTCGATTGCGTCAAAGTTGACCGTACGTAGTTTTTTTTTCCAATTATCGTAAATTTATATGCAGATATTTCAGAAATGAGAAAAGCTACAACCCTTTAATTATTTTTTGTTGTATTCTTCATGATTTACGCACATTTTTGATATATGAAACTGTTATAAAAACGGCTAATATGAAAAGGAGCAAATATTAGGATAATGCGATCTACGCATTTCGAAGATTTTCGGCCGCGAAGCGGCGCGCGGAGGGAGAAAGATATTTTTTTCAAAAATTCACCATAAAATCACAATATTTGTTCTAGAGACTTCAAATTTGTTTCAAAATGAATATAAATAAATGAATATTACTAGACCGTAAGAGATTTAGCTTACAATTACGTTTTTTCGACCATTTCGATTGCATAAAATTTGACCCGTACGTAGTTTTTTTTCCAATTATCGTAATTTATATGCAGATATTTCAGAAATGAGAAAAGCTACAACCTTTAATTATTTTTTGTTGTATTTGTCATGAATTTTGCGCACATCTTGATATATGAAACTCTATAAAACGGCTAATATGAAAAGGAGAAAATATTAGGATAATGCGATCTACGCATTTCGGAGATTTTCGGCCGTGAAGCGGCGCGCGGAGGGAAGAAAGATATTTTTTTCAGAAATTCACCATAAATCACAATATTGTTCTAGAGACTTCAAATTTGTTTCAAAATGAAGATAAATAAATGAATATTACTATGGTCGTAAGAGATTTATTGCTTACAATTACGTTTTTCGACCATTTCCATTGCATCAAAGTTGACCGTACGTAGTTTTTTTTTCCAATTATCGTAATTTATATGCAGATATTTCAGAAATGAGCAAAAGCTACAACCTTTAATTTATGTTTTTGTTGTATTCTTCATGAATTTACACACATTTTGATATAGAAACTGTATAAAAACGGCTAATATGAAAAGGAGCAAATATTAGGATAATGCGATCTATGCATTTCGGAGATTTTCGGCCGCGAAGCGGCGCGGGGAGGGAAGAAAGATATTTTTTCAAAAATTCACCATAAATCACAATATTGTTCTAGAGACTTCAAATTTGTTTCAAAATGAATATAAATAATGAATATTACTAGGCCGTAAGAGATTTAGCTTACAATTGCGTTTTCGACCATTCGATTACATCAAAGTTGACAGTACGTAGTTTTTTTTGTTCCAATTATCGTAATTTATATGCAGATATTTCAAAAATGAGAAAAGCTACAACCTTTAATTATTTTTTGTTGTATTCTTCATGAATTTGCGCACATTTTGATATATGAAACTCTATAAAACGGCTAATATGAAAAGGAGCAAATATTAGGATAATGCGATCTACGCATTTCGGAGATTTTTTTTTCGGCCGCGAAGCGGCGCGCGGAGGGAAGAAAGATATTTTTTTCAAAAATTCACCATAAATCACAATATTGTTCTAGAGACTTCAAATTTATTTCAAAATGAAGATAAATAAATGAAGATTACTAGACTGTTATGTATTTTGCTTACCCAAAAATACCAACATAAAAAAAATTAAAGATATATATATATATATATATATATATATATATATATATATATATATATATATATATATATATATATATATATATATATATATATATATATATATATATATATATATATATATATATATATATATATATATATATATATATATATATATATATATATATATATATATATATATATATATATATATATATATATATATATATATATATATATATATATATATATATATATATATATATATATATATATATATATATATATCTATATATATATATATATATATATATATATATATATATATGTATGTATGTGTTTCTTTATTTATTAAATTTTCCGATTCTGATACGAATACATAAATAAAAGGAATGCAGGTGACACTTTTCTTTTTGCATACAATGAAATATCGTATTCATGCATAGATACTGAGATATAAAACTGAAAAATTAAATAAAAAAAAAATAAAAAAATATACAAAACAAATGCAGAATACTCACTCCTATCCCTGACTCTTCGTTCTATTCTTGTTTTCTCCCTCCTCCATTGAAGTCTTGCATTTATTTCCTCTCGACATGACGAGGTACAGGTGGAGGAGGGGAGCGCGCGCCCTTACGGCCGCTGGGATAGGGCGCGGTCCCGTGCGCCCTCCCTTGACCGCCGCTGAGTCGCACTCCAATAGAAGACCGCACTGTGGTATTTGCGGTCACACTCCCCGAACCTGCATAGAGCTATCTTGCAGGTGCGACAGAACCGGGAACCGGGTGTGTCTCTCCTTCTGCCATTCATATGGCACACCCGGCACCGTTTCTGCCTGCGCCCTTCTAGGAGATCCAGTGTGTGATCCCCTGGCATCAGCCGACACGGAGGGTCCACTACCCGACGAGAAGGGGCGCGGGTGGGGCGTCAGCAGGGGCTGGCGGCAGCAGGGGCGTCAGCAGCAGGGGCGTCGGCAGCAGGGGCGGCGGCAGAAAAGATGACCGAAGTAGGCACCCCTAAGGTCTGCCCTTTCCCTCAATGGGTAGATCTACAGCTCGGGGGCAGGGGGGCAGACATGAAGGGCCACTCATTGGGATCAAAGTTGAGGAGGGCTTCCCCGGCTGCCTCGAGGAACTGTAAGTGGCTCATCTACCGTAGATCGGGACCGTAGTACCCACAGTAGAGTACGTAGGCATTTTGGAGGGCCAACTGCAGAATGTATTTCAGGAGCTTTTGGGTCCATCTCCTGGTTCTCCCTGGCGAAGGGATAATATTGGATGAGTTGATCAAAGAGATCAACTCCTCCATGTGCCTATTGTAGTGCCCAATGACGGTAGGGGGCGGTCTACACGAAAACTGTTCATACACAACTCGGCCCTGTCGACGTCTTCTTCCGCTGCACGATCTCCTCTTGGACAGGTTCATGGCTCGTCGTAATCATGGGGACGAGTCGGACACCCTTCCAACAGATGACGAAGACAGCTCCCTTCCGCCGCCACTATGTCTCTCCTCTTGCCAGATGTTGCTGATGGCTAGCGTACCTCTTGAGGGAATTCGGGGCCCCACGCACCAACCGAAGGGTACCACTGACGTGAACACCTGCATCATACAGTTCCTGGGCCAGGGATACCGAGTTTATAATAATTATCCATAAACAGGTGGTATCCCTGGTTACGGAAACGATCCACAAGCCCGAAAACAGTTTCACGCATCGTGGAGAAGACCCCGGAATACACCGAAAAGTCCACGACGTAGCCAGTGTGCCTCGGTAATAAAAAAAAAAATTTCACGCCATATTTCTTCGGCTTCTTGGGGTTATTACACTTTGATGCTTAGACGTCCTTTGTAAGGCATCATCCCCTCATCTAAAGAAAGGTTCTTTCCAGGAATCACGAGAGTTTTACAGCGTTCACGAATATATTCCAACACTGGGTGCACTAAAATGAGGCGATCAGAGTTATTCCGGGGTATGGGCCCTTCGGTTGAAGGCGTTGAAATATCTGTCCAACGCCAGGAAAGTATCACAGGGCATAATGCGGGCACATTGGGCGTACTTAAAAAAAAAAATTACGCCTCCAATATATCCTGACGTCGGCTGCAGGAATCAATCCAAAAAAAAAGTGGAGCCCCAAAAAAATGGCGCCATGTCAGGGAGGTTGCAGCCTCGCCAGTGATATGATAATGTCGTGCGTAGTTCATCACGGCAATACCTGGCGTAGTCCGCCGTCTCTGCTATCAGGTACTCCAGCAATTCCCCGCGTAAGGAAAAGCTGAACAAAACCCAGAGCAGTCAGGGGAACAGGTACGGGTGAGCCCAGGATTTGCCGTAAATGGATGCATGGTAGGTGGTGTGGGGTTGCCTCTGTCCACCCATCGTCGCTCTCGGACGACCCTTGGCTAGCACGACTATCCGACCTTCTACGTGCCCCTGCGCGCGCGCGCACGCGGGCACGATTTCCACACGAACCCGACCCTCACTGGCCCATCTCCCTCACTCAAGCCTTCGCTTTCTGTATCCCCATCATCATCGGCAACAAAACTTGATCCTAAATCATCGTCCTCCCCCTCCTCAGATTCCCCTCAGAAGCACTAAACTACTAAATTCTAGTTCACTTTCGGGATGTGACCCTCGAACGGACATTGGGGGCAAATAATCCTCGTCATCACTATGATCGGGAGTAATGTCCCTCGTCACTGGACGACCAACCGCCATCAAAATGAGGACTTGCCAAATGCTCTCGATCGAGCTCCGATAAATAATCGTCAATGTCCCTTGGTTTGAGCCCTCAAATTCCTACGAATGCCCCTAAGGACGGGGCACGATGCTTCCTTGGGGTTACTAACGGCAAATGAGACACATTCGAAGCACTTTCATCGACACGTGGTCGCACAGAACGGCGTTGAGGAGCGAGGTCAGGTTGGGTGCTGGGTCCTTCGCCAGCATCCAAGTCCAAACTCTTCTAACACGATCCCTTCCGACGGGTGAAAACGCGCCTTTCGCGTGTCATACGACGTTCAGACATCTCTATGAACGTTCTGTACCAACAACAATGTTCAAAGTCTCGCACAAGCTCAGTCAAACACGATTGCGGCAAAAGATCGCTGATGGATGATGCTACGATGATGCTGGCTGGAGCGAGAAGGAAGGATTCCGCGCCATGCGCACTTGGGTCACGCTTTGAAACAAAAATAACACCTCGATCCGTGAACTCCCAGCATCCCCCAAGGCGCGTGATTCAAAAGTTTTCGGCTGGTAGGCCTATAAGTATTTTTCCGCGAATTTAAAAAAAAACTTTTTTGAGTCGACGTATGGTACGTCCAATCGGCATACAGGAGACATTTGACTCGACGTTTAATACGTCCAATCGGCGTAAGAGGGTTTAAAAGGAAGTGGGCGGATACATGGACTATTCTAACCCAAATCGAGTTCCTTTCTGGACGAGTGGATTACGTGCTCACCCACTGATTCAGTAGTCCCGAGTTTGATTACCCGCTCTGCCAACGTGGAATCAGAGGAATTTGTTTCTAGTGTTTAGAGATTAATTCTTGATATAATGTGGTTTGGATCCCACAATAAGCTGTAAGTCCCGTTGATAAGTAACCAATTGGTTCCTAGCCACATAAATATATTTAATCCTTCGGGCCAGCCCTAGGGGAGCTGTTAATCAGCTCAGTGGCCTGGTTAAACTAGGATATATACTTAACTTTCTTACCCCAAAACATTAACAAGAAATGAATTTGTGAATACAAAAAGTCTTGCATTACATCAAGCTTGTTGTTTTCCTTGCCTTGTAAGAGAGTGGCTTGCATTGTATCAATGCTTGTTGTTTCCTTGCCTTGTAAGAGAGCGGCTGCAGGAAGACACTGCCTTCTGGTTGGTGTCATCTTGCATGGTAGAGGCCCTAAGTCGCCCACTACCTCAGTGGGAGCTTTGTAGCGATGATCAGTTCTGAATGCTAACAAAGACTAAAATTAATACCCCGGCCCAGGGCACCGTACCAACAACAAAACCAGAAAACAAACCATTACCTATAACATAAAAAACATAATTCCACCCCTCAACCATAAAATAAAAACTGGTGGTTTTCCCTAGTACCAAGTACCCCCAGACTCCCAATAACTCAAAACCTTGATTCGAAGCAAAAAAAGGATGGCGGGGATGCTTCCTAAGTTGCCTTTCCGACACCATGCCAGCCACTGATAAGGGGCCTAAGGTACTGCACTCACTATACACTGTCTCTGCATCCTTCAATAGTATGATGCAAATACTGACTTGCATCTCCAATACGTTTGCTTGAAGAATATCAGCCAGGGAGAGGTATTTCTTAAACACTAAAGATGTGGAAATCTCTCTGATTTTATGTACTTCCACTTTGAGGGTAGGGAGAAAATCTTCTCCTACCTGAGAATGTGATTCTCTAATTAGATTCCTTAAAAAGAATGAAAGTGCATTCTTTGTAAGGGGACGAGAAGGTCCTTTGACTGAAGTCTACAAGTTACTAGAGGTTCCTCTTGTCTTTTTTGTCCTCTAAAGGTAGAACTTCAAAGCTCTCACTGGGCAGAGAACTCATTCCTCTTCCTCTGACACTAATAATTCTGACAAACCTTCCATCATAAAAGGAGCAAGGCTAGGATCTGTTGGGATTCTTGTTTTAGCAAGAAAATTGATAGAAAGTGAACAAATCGCATCTCCCCCAGAGAAGCCAATTCTTTTATCCATAGCCTGTAGCTCACTTACTCTTTTAGCTGTAGCTAATGCTACCAGAAAGAAGGTCTTCCTAGTCACATTTCTGAAGGAGGCTTCATCGAGAGGTTTCAAGGAGGACCCCGAGAGCCATTTTAGTACCACATCCAGATTGCAGGCTCCTGGTTCTGTCCTTCATTTACTCATGTCAAATATTTAATCAAATCTGATATGTCATGATTTGTAGATAAATCTATGCCTGTATGTCTGACAAACATTCCTTTGTGTCTGCAAACAGAGTTGAGCATAGCTCTGTAGCCCTTTATCATTTTGAAGAAGACAACCCTCTGGACTTTCTAAGAGACAGAAGTAAGTCTGCAATCTCTGTTATAGTTGTCTTAGAAGAAGAAATGCCTTTCTGTCTGCACCATTGCAAAAGATCGCCCACTTATTCTGGTAGACGACAGAGGAGGATGAAATTGCTCTTGCAGAGGCTCTCAAAAAGCCTTTTGCTCTGAGTAGTCTTTTCGACAGTGAATCCTGTCAGAGCAAGAGAGGACAACCCTTGATGATACCTCCTGAAGTGCAGTTGTTTGAGCAGATTTATCTTCTGAGGAAGTAATCTCGGGATAGTCTACCAGAAGGTCCATGAGGTCTGGAAACCACTCTTTTAGTGGCCAAAAACAGGACGATTAAAATCATTGACACATTTTTGTGTAGAAATTTAGAAATTTGTTCAGAATCTCCCTTATAATCCCGAAGGAAGGAAGGCATACAGGAACTTGTCTGACCAATCCTGTAGCATTGCATCCCTTGCATATGCTTGAGGATCGGTACTGGAAAAGAAGGTGGGGAATGGTAATAATTCCTGTGTCGAAGGAGGTCAATCAATAGTTTTCCCCACAATTTCAATAGCGAATCGCAGACTATAGGATCCAGTGTCCATTCCATGGGGATCACCTGATTGCACCTGCTCAGCTCATCTGTTAGGACATTCCATCTTCCTTGTACAAAACTTGTTCTTATTGGTCTGATTCCATTTGGCCCATAGGAGTAGGTCTCTTGCTGCTTCGCATAGTGAAAAAGAATGCTTTTTTCCCTCTTGTTTGCTGATGTGTGACAGCGCTGTGTTGTGTGAGTGTACGGCTACAATTTTCTTGTTCACTTCTAATACAAAACATCCTGAGTCCTATGTGAATTGCTCTTAGCTCCATATTTAAATGCCACTCCTTTTCTTCCTCTGACCATATCCCTGATACTTCCTTGTTTTTCCAGGAGAGCACCCCAGCCTAAGTCCGACACAATGGAATAAAAGCTCAGGTCGTAGTTCCAAGGATGTAGAGGACCTCCTTCCTCTAATGTTCTTCGACCTCACTCATAGTTCTGCGTTACTAGGAACACAATCTAATCAGGACAACTGTTCCTGATTAGATTAAAACTGTAAAACTCTCATGTGGAGTCTCCCCAGCAATACAAACCACTCTATCAATCCCAACTGTGAAACTCTAATGTGGAGTCTCCCCAGCGATAAAAATCACTCTATCAATCCCAATGTCCCAAGCAGGCTCATCCAATTGTTGGCAAAGCAAGTTGTAGAGCAAGAAATTTGTCTATTGTAAGAAGGCATGACTCCACTCTTTTGGGAGACAGAAAACCCCAAAAAGTGAGTTAGTGTCATCACCAAATGGTACACTATCTCTGAGATGGAACCAGCTGAGCACTTTTGAATTTTGAATTCTTATTAATAATCCTAATTCTTGTGTTCAGTAGAAATGTTTTCCTTAAATCCTCCGTGCACTGTTCCTTCGTGTGAGATCACAGGAGCCAGTCGTCTAAGTAGTAGCCCCTGGCTATCAAGTGAGGGTTCCGTTCCGACAGCTTGATGAAAGTGAAAATTGCTGATAACAGAAAATCTGCAATTTTTGGCATTTAGCATCACTGATAACAGGATTTTGGCCCCAATAACCAGTCAATGGCACCTCTGTTAGTTATGTATCTGTACCAATACTCTGTTATTGGCACTGATAACAAGAAATCGGCACATTTCAAACCAATTTTCAGTGCTGGACAAGTGCCATAAAACCAGATCACTGATAACCGGGGACTGCTATAGTGCTATCTTTATTCCCATTCTATGTAGCCATCCTGCTAGAGGAGCCAGAACTGTGGTAAAAACTAAACGAGCCATCAACAGTCCAAAACAGAAAAACCAAATTGGAAATTGGTAGATTTGATCTTGAAAAATTAATCTTTAGGTAGTTCCTTGACTCTGATGTACTGGAATGTGGAAATACGCATCCCTTATGTCTACAGATACCATCCAGTCTCCCTGACGTATCGCTGATAGAATGGAGTAACTTGTCTCCATGCGAAGCTTTGTCTATTGTACAAAGACAGACAGGGCGCTCACAACTAAGACCAATCTCCATTTACCTGTCGACTTTGGGACTACATACAAATAGTCGATTGTGAAAACCTTTGGAGCTCTCATCTGTGACTATGTACCTCTATTGCCCTCTTCTCAAAGAGGGAATGTAATTCCTCTGCGAGAGCTGAAAACCTCTTTGAGATTACTGAGTAGACAGTCAAGATGATGGCTTCCTGACTAAGGGAGGCTTTTCTTAAAAATGGGATCAAACACTACCTGAATATGAGTACAGCAATCCCAGGTTATCAGCGGGGATTCTGTTCCAACCACTTTGATGGAAAGTGAAAAATTGTTTTTGGCAATTTTCAGCACTATCAGCACTGATAACCGGTAATGGTGTGTCTGTTAGGTATATATCAGCGCTAATACTCTATTTCGTACTGGCGCTGATAACCGGAAATCAACACATTCTGGCGCCGAAAGCAATTTTCAGCACTAGACAAGCCCCATAAAACTGGATCACTGATAACTGAGAACTGGGGACTGACTGTACTTCTATTACCCATGGTTCTGCTCCTCTCTTGTTCCAATCTTCCCAAAACTATTAGAGCCTGGCACCTACTGGAGCACAGAGGATGTTGTCTTCACTTCTTAAGAGGCAGGTTTGGTTGTTGCCTTCTTGATGGAGAGAGAGCTGAAACAAACATTGGCTCTCATTATAGGGTTCACTCCTTGTCTACTTTCACGAAAGGGAAAGGGAAAGGGAAAGGGCTGCAATAGAGACGTCTTAACATTGGAAGAAGGCGATTTTTGGACATCTCGTGGACTGTGTTAACAAGTCGTGTAGATTCTGTAATCTAGTAGCAATATCACTGACTACCGAAGGAGGAAAACAAGCAGTACTTTATTAAGGGGAGAGAAGAGGAGTGCAGACTTTTGAGTCGTGGTGACTCCTTATTGGTGTAGGAACACCAAAGCTCTCTTCATTAATACCCCCTATGGTATAAAGGGAAGCCACTCTCTCATACATCCTCTTAATCCTTTGTTTGCACAGGTGAGAACACCTAACAAGTCTGACCCAGTATCGCTGGAAATTCAGAATATCCCTGAATTTTCTCGGCCAATGTGCCCAAAGACCAATCTAAGAAGCTAACAATTTCCAAAACCTTAATCACCTTAGCAGCTGAGAACGCTGCCTTCAGGCTGAATCAGTAAGACCAGAGAAGTCCCACTTGAGAGGAGGCAGAAACTCCCAATGAAGGTGCTCTTCTGATTGCATAATAAGGTATCTCCTACTAAGCACAAGAGAAAGCGGGTAGCTAAAATCAAGCTTTTCCTCTGTTGTACCAACTAGATGCCAACTTACCTAAGAGCCTTCTTTGCTGAAGTTTATAAAACCATCCTCAGTAACCTGGCTGAGTGAGATTGAACACTCAATTGAAGTGTTGAAGCTGGAGAAGCAGGAGCCATGAAGTGAAAAAGCCAGGGTAGCTGTGAAAATAAAAAACAGTAGCAGCGCTGCATATGCCGTCAGAGGGAGATTCGTTTCCGGAAGTTTACCCCCTTCCTCTTCCTACTGATGACACCAGAGACACAGATATGTGTCCTTAGAAGGTTTCAAGCAAGAAGGAGGCTGGATAGGATCCAAATAGGATCTGCTACTGAAGAAACTTGCAGTGCCACCGAATGCACTATATTTTCTTAAGCTGGCGCTGAAACTAGCTGAAGAAGCTAGTGGGCGCTGGCTGGCGCCTGGGAGCTGCTATCTGCTCTACTGCCATTGCCCACTCAGCAGTCGCTGGGCACTCGGCCGCCACTGGGGATTTAAATATACTCCAAGCGTCGGAAGAAGCTGGGCACTTTGGCACCGATTGACGTTCTGGCACCACTGAGCATTCAGGCGCTATCTCACCGTGAGAGCAGCTGGCGTTCAGTGACTGCTGCACTACTTGGCACTGATTAGCACTTCCATCTAGGAACAGAGGAAGAGTATTCAGGCTAGAACCTCTGGGGCTGTCCCAAAAACTAAGTGGTGGAACAGCCCCTCACCTTCTTACACAGAATTGCTGGCGTAGAGAATATATCAGTTGCAGACCTTTTCAATTGTCTCAAAGTGTTACTAAAGCACCACTGGTGCCTCCCTTTGGGGCTAGTCGCCTCAGTGCTACAGGAAAGATAGTGCACTTCCGTAAAGATGCCTTTCCAATGGCTGTCTGTCATCACCGGGATTGGCAACAGGTGATACTGTGGAGCCGACTTGCCATGGGCAGACGTTACCAACCAACCTTGGGCTTCCAATGTGGGTTCTCCCTGGGGTGAAGGGGAGTATGCCAGGGAACTTTGCCTAGGAGAATCAGCAGGACAGACAGCCAGCTCCTCTGCTTGCACTTCACTCAATTCACTTTTGCATTCCATAAGCCCTTCCACAGATTCAACTAACTATGACACTGTCCTAACCCTTACTGACGGGTAAATACATCTACCTATATGCAGCTAGCTCCTCAAGGCCAGGTAAACTTAGAGGTCGGCAAATTTACATAAAAAAAAAAAAAAAAAAAAATCAATGGAAAAAGGAAGATATGTAAAATGCACATGGTGAAAGAAAATATTCTAAAAAAATTTTCCCTACCTTCCATGAGAAGTTGAAAATGACTATGCATTTACAACCCCTCGTGGGGCCTCTTTTACAAGACAATCGTAAATTTTATTAACATATGTATATGTTTTTTTGTAATAAATAATTTTATTTTGTAGTTTGTACAATTATTAATTACTGCTCACACAATATCAAAACAATCAGAAACAAAATCAGTGACAAATTCTTAGCATATTTGTTGAAAAATATTTACGTAAATTTACAGAGAGCGTAGATTCCGCAACTTTTTTATTTTTACATGTTTTTTCTAATATTTATTTGCAAAATTACATTTACAACCGAAAGACTATCATAAAAAGAGAAGAAACAAAATCCAACAACAACTCCTTGGTATATTTACAAGCAAAATTTACAAAAAGACATCATGTAGACGGAGACGCACTACATTCCCCTTGGAGTTAGAAGCAGAAGTTGAAGTAAGTCTTGAGATGCCCAATTTGTGGTTTTAGCCAGTGTAAAAGTTGCCATTAGTGAATTTATGTGCTATAGAGGTACAGTGAAAACCCCCGTTTTCGCATTCTCCGGATTTGTGGACTCATATTCGCTGATTTCTCTCCAGACCATATCTACCCATTACCAATGGGAAATTCACCTATTCGCAGTATTTTTCAGTGAGAAATATCCACAAATTCCTGTTTTTTTTTTATCATTTTCATTATAAAATGCACTTCCTGTGATAAAACTATTAAAAAAACCAGGTATAAAAATTTTTAGTGGGTTTTTCTTGAGTTTTACCTCCCAAAATAGGCCATTTCAGCGTTTTTATATGGGGTTCCAACTATATGTGGATTCTTAACTATTCGTGGGGGGGTCTGGTACACATCCCCCATGAATACAGGGGGACCACTGTATTGGCACCTCTTTCCCGCCCGACTTCTTTCCAAATCGACGGCACTTAACCCTTAAAAATTAAACGCCGACTGGACGTATTTTACGTCGACATGCTCTTGGGTGCCGGCTGGACGTATTTTACGTCGGACATAAAAAAGTTTTTTAAAAATTCGCGGATACTTTAGGCCTACCAGCCGAAAACTCTTGAATCACGCACCTTGGGGGATGCTGGGAGTTCACGGATCAAGGTGTTGTGTTTTACAACTCGTTACGCAGGGCGCGCAAGTGCGAATTTCTTCTTGCCGCACTAAAAAGTATCTGTGACAACATCTCGGAAATTATTTCGTCACGTTGACATAATTTTTGTACCATTGTAAATTAGCAGTTACAAGAAGTATTATATAGAAAATGTGCGCATTTTTATGTAGAATACAATAATAAAATACTCATGATTGTAGCTTTTATCAGTTTTGAGATATTTTCATATAAATAACGATAAGTGCCAAAATTTCAACCTTCGGTCAACTTTGACTCTACCGAAATGGTCGAAAAAAGGGATTTTGACGAAGGAAAAAAATCTATTTCGGGGGGTGGGTGATTGGCTCGTGTCGCCCTATGAAAGTATCCTTAATATCATTCTTTCTAGGTAAAATTAGCCAAAATAAAATTACCAGAGAAAAACAAAATTAAGAAAATGTCAGTAAAACTGACTCGCTCACTCTTAAAAAGAAGTGTCGGTATGATATAGGGGCGATGTGGAACACTACCACGAGACAAACACCAATTAGAACTTCCCTATCAGAATCCCCCCAAGAGAGAGCTGATACCAACGGGCGATGCAGCCTCTACTACTACTACTAGAGGACGCCACGGACAGCAGCGCCCCTAGCGGTCATCCTTAATTAAAACAGTAAAAACATCTTGTCCTGCAAGGGGGGGAAAACAAACCATAAAAAAAAAACAAAAAGGGGGGGTTTCATAGGGCGACACGAGCCAATCACCCAGAAATAGATTTTTCCTTCGTCAAAAGCCCTTTTCTGGGCTCAGTCGTGTCGGCCTATGAAAGAGTACCAGAGAAACAGACAAGATGGAAAAGGAAACAATGAAAAACAGTTTAAAATGATGGATATAATATAAGTAAATCAAATACAGCATACAAATTAAGCACTTAAAACTAACTTATTATAACAGTAAAATAATAGAATGTTAGTAAACTTAAAGTACTTAAATGGTAAATAAATAAATTACAGAGATGCATGTAAAATAAGGCAAATTTGGGATTTACTTAATTAGAATAAATAATTACAAAATATATACATACATGTGTCCTACCCTAGCATAAAAATAAGGGTAGGTACACTGAAATCCATCATTAATACAATTAGTTCCAAATATATACAAAACACTTGTGACTGAAGTTCATCACAAACACAAAATGGTGAATATACAAACATATTGTGTGAAGTACATATCAGTACAAAAATGGTTGTCCCTAGCAAAAAAATAAGGGACAATCCACTATATGATACAACGGCTAAGGCTATGATGTTGAGTAGCCTGACGATAGTTGAGGCATGTTGGTTGAAGTAGGTAGAAAGGAGACCTGGATCAATACTACAAACTACTAAACAGTATCAGGGGAAACTATGTTTGCGTGCTACTGCTGAAAACTTTAAAGATTCCAAGGACTTTAATAATGCTGTTTAAAGACTGTCGGGGATTCCATCCAGTATACTTCCTAAGATCCTCAAAGTTCATATGTTGGAAATAATTAATTGAGGTGGCTACTCCCTGATATCATGTGCTTTTGGAATGACTCAGGGTTGGCTTGTTTAATGAAGTAAAGGGTTTGCTGTCTAATGCCTTTAAACTGATAAAGTACCACCTTTTTCTCTCATAAAGAGAGCACCTGAGGATCTAGAAGAAGTACGAGAAAGAAAGGCTCTAAAGAGTTGATACTGGGCAGAGAGAAGGATCCTGTGGAAGTGGGATAACCTTCCAAGGAGCCCACCTTGCAAGAGGATCTTCATTTTGGCTAAAAAGCTACGATCCGGAGCAAGTAGAACTTCTCCTGATGGGAGGAATTCCACATGACCCGGCATCCCTGGATAGAGCCGACAGTTCTGAAATTCTAGCTCCTGAGGCTAGGCTTAATAAGAATAATGTCTTCCTCAGGAGCATAATGAACGTACAAGATGAGTTGTCAGTATCTGAAGCTAATTTGAGGACATCATTTAAGAACAATGAAACTGTAGTAGGCCTCTGAGAAGGTCTAAGTCTAGCACAGGCTTTAGGGATAGATGTGAAATAAGATTCAGTCAAATCTATCTGAAAACCTACTTGAAAGATTTTCTTCAAAGCCGATTTGTGAGTGGTAATCGTGCTAGCTGCTAAACCTTTTTCAAACAAGGATCTGAAAAAGGATATAGCCAAATTAACTGTCATGGTTGTGGTGTTCGATTCTCTCAAGAAAGATGCTAATTTTTTAACAGCTGAGTCATATTGTCTAATGGTTGACTCTCTCTTATCTGATTCTAGGAAGAGAATGTTCTGTGGATCAATGTCAGCATCTTATTAGCCGCAAACTTCATGAAGTCCATAAAGTTAGGGTCTGGAGAGTTCTTGAGGAAGCGAACACAGTCCTCATTTGTACTGATTGTGACAGTTTGGGAGGGGTTGGGGAAATCCGTTGAGGTCGGAGACCCAATTCCAAAAGAAGAGGATACCAGTTGCTCTTGGGCCAATCCGGTGCAATTAGAGCTACTATCCCTTTGAAAGACCTTAGTTGTCTAGGACTTTCAAGAGAAGATTCACTGGAGGAAAAATATAAATCCTCCTCCACTGATTTCCAAATCTAACGACAGGGCGTCCGTGGCATTAAGCCAGAGGGTCCAGGTTGGGGGCCACATAGCAAGGGAGCTTGTGGTTCGCTTGTGAGGCGAAAGAGATCCACTTGGAGACCTGGGACTCTCCGGCTTACCCACTGGAATGACTCGACGTCCAGAGACCACTCTGATTCCAGAGGAACTGACCGGGACAGGGCGTCTGCTATCACATTTCTTACTCCTGCCAGGTGAGTGGCAGACAGATGCCATTTGTGTTTGTTTGCTAATGCAAAGATGGCTATCATGACATGGGTTACATGCTTGGATTTGGACCCTTCCTCTGTTGATGCAGTGAACTACCACTGCACTGTCCAAAAAACTAGCCTTAGATGAGACTTCTTCGGGAAGCAGTCTCTTCAGAGTAAAGAAATACTGCCATTGCTTCCAACACGTTTATGTGGAGCTGGCGAAATTGAACTGACCAAGTCCCCTGAACCTGTTTGAACTGAGAGTATCCCCCCCACCCGGACAGGGAAGCATCCGTGTGAATGGTTAACACTGGGAGGGGATATTGAAGGGGTACCTTCTTGGCTAAGTTCTTTACTTTTGACCAAGGCCGTAGTTGGTTGCGGAGGATCTGTGGAATTACTGACAACTTGTCTCGATATTTGGAGTTTGCTCTTGACCGCCAAATTCGATTTATATCTTTCAGCCTTGCTTTCAGAAGGATATCTGTTACCGAAGCAAACTGAAGAGACCCTAGGATTCTCTCCTGGTTTTTCTTCTTGATGTCTGTTTGCATTTGAGGAATTGCCTGACAGATTTTGCTATTTCCTTCCGTTTTGGCCACTGGAATTGATAGATTGTGGGAAGACAAATCCCATTGGATTCCTAGCCACTGAAAACGAGATTCCGGAGTAGTCTGGATTTCGTTTTGTTTATCTGGAACCCCAGATGTTCCAGAAAGTGAAACTACCTTTTTGGTAGCTTCGAGACATTCCTCGACTGGTGCCCAGATCAACCAATCGTCGAGGTATGCCGCTACCATGATTCCCTGAGCTCTCAATTGTTGTACAACCACTTCTGCTATCTTTGTGAATACCCTGGGGGCTACATTCAGACCGAAGGGCATCACTTTGAATGAGAATGTCTGATTTCCTAGCCTGAATCCTAGGAATGGACGGAAGTGCCTGGCTATAGGGATATGATAGTATGCGTCTGTAAGGATCGATGGAGCAATTGTGACGGCTCCACGCGGAAGTAGGGTCCTTACTTGCGAGAGGGTAAGCATCTTGAACTTGTCGCGCGAATGAAAGAGTTTAGCTTTGACAAGTCTAAGATTACCCTTCTTTTGTTGAGCCTTTCTTTGGCACGCTGAATAAGCGCCCTTGAAATTTTAGATGTTTGACTCTCGCAATAGCTCCTTTCTGAAGGAGTTCTTCCGCGTAATCTATCAATTCCTTTGACGGTACCTGATGAAATGATTTGATTGGAGGGGATCTTTGATCCAACTCCAGCTAATCCTTTGGACACTATGCTCTGTGCCCAATTGCTGAACCCCCACCTGTGGCGGAAGAGGAACAGCCTCCTCCTTACCTGGGGAGCCTCATTGCTGATGGGCGGGTTGGCCACCACGCCCTCCTCTGAACTGCCTACTCCTCGTGCCCCTTCCTGCGCCACGCTGACGAAAGTAACCTCTCGCCCTACCCCTCGGTTTTGAGAGTAGCCTTGAGCCTCATAAGCAGGTTAAAGGCCGGCGAGATAGCGTGAGGAAGTAGATGGTGAGATTGCTGGGGCACCAGGAGGAAAGGTTGGGTCTGTTTAGATGTGGAAGGTTGTCCCTGTTGGGTAACTGGGGACTGCCTGCACAAACTGCTGCTGATGTTAAGTTAAGTTTTTTATAAGGCTGGAACCTCTTACCAGCCTTCTTTGGTTTCTTGCCAGCAGTGGGAACGGATTCCTGTTTCCTCTTAGAGGAAATACCCCACCTAGCTCTAAGGCTCTGGTTGAGTTCTAGCAGCTTCGTGGTGGACTTCGTCACTGCGGACTCTGGGAAGAGATCCGCTCCCCACATGATCGCAGCCAAGAGTCTATTAGGCTCGTGCCTTGATAGTGCACTCTTGAAGGACATGCTTCCGGCAGTTCCTCCTGTTCCTCCTCTTGGAAGAAGTCAAAAGCGTCTGACAGAACCGTCTGAAACTGAGATTTCGCCAGAATCTTGAACAGCGGTTCCGTAGCGTAGGAAAGAGCAGCCATTTCCGTAACGATGAGAGAGTTGAGAGACCTGCCCAAACCTAGTTCGCGCATCGAACCTCTGCCTGGATCAGGGAATCCGGCAGCCTAGGTAATTTCTCACCGAACGGTCCATAGCGCAGTCCGGCTTGAGTTTACCCAGCGTGAATGTAGCTGGCAGGTTTTCCCACAACTCTCGAAGGCGGGGAAGAGTGGAGAAGTAGACTCCGACTCCTCAAACTGTGGAATGGGCTCATCCTTGAGGACTGCCTGAAGAGCCTTCTCCACAATTTCGTGCGAACGGAAGAGAGACCTCCTCTTCCGTCGCGGAAAATAGTGAAGGGACTCTTGTAGGCCTGGAGTTTAGTGTTAGTACACTCCCAGTCCTCAAGGCAGTGAACCCATTCTCGCTTGGGCGTGATCTCTACTGTAGAGAACTGACTCCTTCGAGATCTTGTCCTCTCTCGTGAGAGCCGTTGGCGTCAGCCTAGCATACCCGATGAAAGGCTGCGTCAGACCCGGAGGGTAGAACTCGAAGTCCTCAAATCTTCGAGTACCAAACTCCGGGATCGAAATCATCATTCCCGTCCTTAAAAGGAGCGTAGGCCGCTACTCTCCATGGATTCTCCATAGAGAAAGCTGGCAAGGAGTCGTAAGGCGGGGAAGTTGGAGAAATCCCCGTGCTAGATGCAGGGGAGGACTGGGGGAGGAGCCTGAGTTAGCCCAGCCACTCGGTCCTCATTCTCTCATCATTCTATTAGAGAGGTCTGGATAGACTGTCCAGTTTGAGACAGACTGTTCGATAATTGCGCGAACATCTGCTCAAAAACGTGTTCCCAATGCTGAAAATTTGGGAACCTACCAGCACCCCTACCTGTTCCATCA
>NC_087200.1:203771192-203788512 GCF_015104395.2 Macrobrachium nipponense
TAGTACCATCAGTACACCTTACATGGTGCACTGTAGGCATTATTTAATAAGGTTCTTTGCAGCGTCCCTTAGGCCCCTAAGCTGCAAACCCCTTTTGTTCCTTTTACATGTACCTCTGTTTATATTATCTTTCTTCCATCTTACTTTTTCAACCATCTCCTGAGAGAGAGAGAGAGAGAAAAGAGAGAGAGAGAGAGGGGGGGGGGGGTCGCAAACACCTTAACTAAATACAACTAAGGGGCTAACTATTGCAAGGGCTTACATTGCAAGGGCTCTATTCAAGGGGCTTAACATTGCAAGGGGCTAACTATTGGGGCAACTATTGCAAGATTGCAAGGGGACGCAGGGGATTGAGGCAAGGGGATTTGAAAGGGATTTGCAGGGGAGAAGCAAGATTGAAGGGGGGGGGGTTTCGCATTGCAACTAACTATTAAAGCAACTAGGCTAACTATTGCAAGGGGCTTACTATTGCAAGGGGCTTAACTAATTGCAAAGGGGCTAACTATTGCAAGGGGCTAACTATTGCAAGGGCTTACTATTGCAAGAGGCTAACTATTGCAACGATGGCAAGTTGGCTAACGGTATTGCAGGCTTAACTTAATTGCAAGGCTTAACTAATTTTGCAACTATGGCTTTAAGGGGCTAACTATTGCAAGGCTAACATAACTTGCAAGTGGCTTAACTTTATGGCAACTATTGCAGGTGGCTAACTATTGCAAGGGGCTAACTTATTGGCAAGGATTGCGGGGGTTGCTAACTATTGCAAGGTGGCTACTGCAAGTGCTAACTATTGCAAGTGGGTCTTAACTATTGGGGCAGGGGTGGGGCTAATATTGCAGGTGCAACTATTGCAAGTGGTTCTAACTATTGCAAGGGGTTGGGGCTAATATTGCAAGGTTGACTACTATTGCAGGTTGGGGCTAACTATGCAAGTGGCTAACTATTGCAAGGTTTTGGGGCTTAACTATTGCAAAGGGGCTAACTATTGCAAGTGGCCTAACTATGCAGGTGGCTAACTAATTGGGGCAGTGGCTAAACTACTTGCAAGGGCTAACTATTGCAAGTGGCTAAACTATTGCAGTGGCTACTAATTGCAATGTTTTGTCAACTATTGCAATGGCTAACTATTGCAAGTGGCTAACTATTGCAAGTGGCTAACTATTGCAGGTGGCTAACTATTGCAAGTGGCTAACTATTGCAAGGGGCTAACTATTGCAGGGGTCTAACTATTGCAAGGGGCTATAACTATTGCAGTGCTAAACTATTGCAGGCTAACTATTGCAAGTGCTAACTATTGCAGGCTAACTTAGGTTGCAGTGGCTAACTATTGCAGGGGCTACTATTGCAGTTGTCTAACTATGCAGGGGCTAAAATATTGCAAGGTGGCTAACTATTGCAGGGGCTAACTTATGGCATTGCAGGCTAACTATTGCAAGTGGTCTCTATTGCAAGTGGCTAACTACTGCAAGTGGCTAACTATTGCAGGTGGCTTATCTATTGCAGGTGGTAACTATTGCAAGGGCTAACTATTGCAGGCTAACTATTGCAGTGGCTTATCTATGCAAGTTGGCTAATATGCAGTGGCTTAACTATATGCAAGGTTGGCTAACTATGCAGGGTGGCTAACTTTAATGGGGCAGAGGCTACTACATGGCGCAAGGGGTGGCTAAACATTGCAAAGGCTAACTATTGCAAGTGCTACGGTACTTGCAGGTGGCTAACTATTGCAGGTGGCTAACTATGCAGGTTGGGGCTAACTTTGCAGTGGCTAAGGGGCTATTGCAACGCGGTGGCTAACTATTGCAGTTAGAAGGCTAACTACTGCAGTTGCTACTATTGAAGGGGCTTAACTATTGCAAGGGTTGCTAACTATTGCAAGTGTGAGGCTAACTATTGCAAGGTGGCTAACTAAATGCCAGGGGGTTGCTAACTTGCAAATGGCTAACTTATTAGGCAAGGTTGGGGCTACTATTGCAGTGGCTAACTATTGCAAGGGGCTAACTATTGCAGGTGGCTAACTATTGCAAGTGGCTAACTATTGCAGGTGGCTAACTATTGCAAGTGGCTAACTATTGCAGGTGGCTAACTATTGCAAGTGGCTAACTATTGGGCAGGCCTAACTATTGCGGTGGCTAACTAATGCAGGTGGCAACTATTGCAGGTGGCTAACTATTGCAGTGGCTATCTTGCAGGTGGCTAAACTATTGCAGTTGTCAACTATGCAAGGTGGCTAACTATTGCAAGGTTGGCTAACTATTGCAGGTGTCTTAACTAATTGCGGTGGCTAATATTGCAGGTTGACTAACTATTGCAGGTGGCTTACAACTATGCAAGGTGCTACTTATGCAGTGGCTAACTATTGCAGGTGGCTAACTATTGCAGTGGCTAACTATTGCAGTGGCTAACTATTGCAAGTGGCTAACTATTGCAAGGGGCTAACTATTGCAAGTGGCTAACTATTGCAGGTGGCTAACTATTGCAAGTGGCTAACTATTGCAGGTGGCTAACTATTGCAAGTGGCTAACTATTGCAAGGGGCTAACTATTGCAGGTGGCTAACTATTGCAAGTGGCTAACTATTGCAAGGGGCTAACTATTGCAAGTGGCTAACTATTGCAAGGGGCTAACTATTGCAGGTGGCTAACTATTGCAAGGGGCTAACTATTGCAAGTGGCTAACTATTGCAAGGGGCTAACTATTGCAAGTGGCTAACTATTGCAAGGGCGGCAACTATTGCAAGAGGTGTACATAACTATTGCAGGGCTTTACTATTTGCAGTGGCTAACTATTGCAAGGGGCTAACTATTGCAAGGGGCTAACTATTGCAAGTGGCTAACTATTGCAGGTGGCTAACTATTGCAAGTGGCTAACTATTGCAGGTGGCTAACTATTGCAAGTGGCTAACTATTGCAAGGTGGCTAACTATTGCAAGGGGCTAACTATTGCAGGTGGCTATCTATTGCAGGTGGCTAACTATTGCAAGTGGCTAACTATTGCAGGTGGCTAACTATTGCAGGTGGCTAACTATTGCAAGTGGCTAACTACTGCAAGTGGCTAACTATTGCAAGGGGCTAACTATTGCAAGTGGCTAACTATTGCAAGGGGCTAACTATTGCAAGGGGCTAACTATTGCAAGTGGCTAACTATTGCAGGTGGCTATCTATTGCAGGTGGCTAACTATTGCAAGTGGCTAACTATTGCAGGTGGCTAACTATTGCAAGTGGCTAACTATTGCAGGTGGCTATCTATTGCAGGTGGCTAACTATTGCAGTGGCTAACTATTGCAGGTGCTAACTATTGCAAGGGGCTAACTACTGCAAGTGGCTAACTATTGCAAGGGGCTAACTATTGCAAGTGGCTAACTATTGCAGGTGGCTAACTATTGCAAGGGGCTAACTATTGCAGGCTAACTATTGCAAGTGGCTAACTATTGCAGGTGGCTAACTATTGCAAGGGGCTAACTATTGCAAGGGGCTAACTATTGCAGGTGGCTAACTATTGCAGGTGGCTAACTATTTGCAGGTGGCTAACTATTGCAGGTGGCTATCTATTGCAGGTGGCTAACTATTGCAAGTGGCTAACTATTGCAGTGGCTAACTATTGCAGGTGGCTAACTATTGCAGGTGGCTAATCTATTGCAGGTGGCTATCTATTGCAGGTGGCTAACTATTGAAGGTGGGCTAATATTGAAGGTGGCTATCTTATTGCAGGTGCTAACTATTGCAGGTGGCTAATATGAGGTGGCTAACTATTGCAGGTGGCTAACCTATTGCAAGGTGGCTATTAATTGGCAATTTGGCAACCTATTGCAGGTGGTACTATTCAGGTGGCTAACTATTGCAGGTGGCCTATCCTACTGGGCAAAGGTGGCTAACATTGCAAGGTGGCTAACTATGCAGGTGGGCTAACTAATTGTTTGGCAGGTGGCTAACTATTGCAAGTGGCTAACTATTGCAGGTGGCTATCTATTGCAGGTGGCTAACTATTGCAGGTGGCTAACTATTGCAAGTGGCTATCTATTGCAGGTGGCTAACTATTGCAAGTGGCTAACTATTGCAGGTGGCTATCTATTGCAGGTGGCTATCTATTGCAGGTGGCTAACTATTGCAAGTGGCTATCTATTGCAGGTGGCTATCTATTGCAGGTGGCTAACTATTGCAAGTGGCTAACTATTGCAGGTGGCTATCTATTGCAGGTGGCTATCTATTGCAGGTGGCTAACTATTGCAGGTGGTCCTTAACTAATGCAGGGCTAAACTTATTGCAAGGTGGCTAACTATTGCAGGTGCTAACATGCCAATTGGTCTATTAAACATGCAAGCAACTATTGCAAGTGGCTACTATTGCAGGTGCGCTAACTATTGCAAGTGGCTAACTATTGCAAGAGGGGACTAAACTAATTGCACATAGGGGCTAACTATTGCATAGTGTCTAACTATTGGCACGGTGGCTAGCTATTGCAAGGTGGCTAACTATTGCTAGGTGGCCTATCTATTGGCAGGTGGCTAACTATTTGCAAGGGCTAACTATTTCAAGGGGCTAAAACTATTGCAGGCTGGCTATCTATTAGCAGTGGCTAGCTAATTGCCAAGTGGCTAACTATTGCAGGTGGCTACTATTGCAGGGGCTCAACTATGCAGAAGGGGCTTAACTCTGCAGAGTGGCTAACTTATTGCAAGGGGCTAAACTATTGCAAGTGTCTAACTATTGCAAGGGGCATAACTAATTGCAAAGGGGCTACTAATTTGCAAAGTGTCTAACTATTGCAGGTGGCTATCTATTTTGCAAGAGTGGCTAAACTATTGGCAAGTGGCTAACTATATTGCAGGTGGCTTACTATTGCAAGTGGCCTAACTATTGCAGGTGGCTACTATTGCAGGTGGCTAACTTATTAGCATATGGCTAACTATTATGCAAGGTGGGCTTAACTATTGCAGTGGGCTAACTATTGCAGTGGCTATCTTTATTGCAAGGGCTAACTATTGCAAAGTGTCTAAGCTATTGCAAGTGGCTAACTAATGCAATTAAAGTGGCTAACTATTGCAAGGGGCTAATATTGCAAGGGGCTAACTATTGGCAGGTGGCTAAAAACTATTGTCAAGTGGCTAAACTATTGTAGGATGGCTATCTATTGCAGGTGGCTATCTATTGGCAGGTGGCTAACTATTGCATAGTGGCCTAAACTATTGAGGTGCTAATCTCTTGTCAAGGTGGCTATCTAATCTATTGCAGGTGGCTAACTATTGCAAGTGCTGAACTATTGCAGAGGTGGCTACGTATTGTGTGGCTATCTATGCAGGTGGGCTATCTATTTGCAGGTGGGCTAAAACTATTGGGCAGGTGGTCATAACTATTGTAGGTGGCCTATCGTATTTGCAAGGTTGGCTAATCTATTGCAGGTGCTACAACTATTGCAAGTGACTAACTATTTGCAGGGTGGCTACACATATTGCAGGTGGCTATCTACTTGCAGGTGGCTAATATGCAGGTGGTATCTATTGCAGGTGGGCTAATATTGCAGGTGGCTATCTATTGCAAGGTGGCTAACTATTGCAAGGGGCTAACTATTGGCAAGTATCTAACTATTGCAGGTGGAATAACCTATTGCAGAAGTGGGCTAACTTATTGGCGTGTGGCTATTCTCTATTGCATTAGGTGGCTAACTATTGCAGGTGGCTAACATATTCGCAGGTTGGGCTATCTATTGGAAGGTAGGCGTAAAACTATTTGCAAAAGAAGAGGTGGCTAATCTATTTGGCAAGGTGGGCTAATTCGTATTGCAGGTGGCTTATCTTATTGCAGGTGGCTAACTATTGCAAGGTGGCTAATCTATTGCCAGAGTGGCTATCTATTAGTTGGCAGGTGGCTAACTATTTGGCCAAGTGGCTAACATATTGGCAAGGTGGTATCTATTTGCAGGTGGCTCATCCTATTGCAGGTGGCTTAACTATTGCAGGTTGGCTATCTATTGGTTGCAAGTGGCATAACATTGGCAGGTTGGCTATCTATTAGAAGTGGCTTATCTATTGCAGGTTGGCTACTATTGCAGGTGGCTAACTTATTGGCAGGATGGGCCTAATCTATTTGCAAGGTGGCTATCTATTAGGCATGGTGGTAAACTATTTGCAGTGCGGTTGGCTAACTATTTGCAGAGTGGCTAACTATATTAGCAGGTGGACTATTCTATTTGCAGGTGGGCTTAAATCTATTGCCAGGTGGCTAACTATTGGCAGGTGGCTATCTATTGCGCAGGGTGGCTAACTATTGCAAAGTGGCTATAACTAATTGCGGTGCTATACCTTTCTTGCAGGTGGCTAAAACTATTGCAGGTGGCTAACTATTGCAAGGTTGGCTATCTATTGCAAGGTGCGGTAACTATTGGCATAGTGGCTAACTATTGCAGGTGGCTATCTATTGCAGGTGGCCTTAACTATTGCAGGTGGCTATCTTATTGGCAGGTGGCTAAACTATTGGCAAGGTTGGCTAACTATTGCAAGGTGGTTTCTAACTATTGCGAAGTGGGCTAACTATTGCAAGGTTGGCTAACTATTGCAAGGTGGCTACTATTGGCAAGTGGTCTTAACTTATTGGCATCAGGGGCTAACTATTGGCAAGGTGGCTATCTATTGCAGGTGGCCCTAACTATTGCAAGGGGCTAACTTATTGCAAGGTGTTGGCTAACTATTGGCAGGTGGCTTAACTAATTGCAAGTGTCTAACTATTGCAGGTGGCTAACCTATTGCAAGGGGCTACTATTGTAGGTTGGCTAAACTAATGGCATAGGGGCCTAACTATATTGCATTGGTGGCTAAAACTATTAGCAGGGGCTAACTATCTGCAAGTGGTCTAAGACTATTTGCAGGGTGGCTATTCTATTGCAAGGTGGCTAAATATTTGGCCAACGGGGTAACTATTGGCAAGGGCTATAACTATTTGCAGGTGGGGCTAACTATTGCAAGTGTCTAAACTATTGCAAGGTGGCTAACTATTAGCAAGGGGCTAACTATTAGCAGGGTGGCTTTAATCTATTGGCAGGTTGCTAACTATTGCAGGGTGGCTAACTTATTGCAGAGGGGCTTACTATTGGCAAGGGGGGCTAACTATTGCAGGTGCTAAACTATTGCAAGGGGCTAACTATGCAGGTTGGCTAAATCCTAATTGGCAAGTGGGGCTAACTTATTTGCAAGGCTGGCTAACTACTTGGCAAGTGTTAACTATTTGGCAGGTGGGCTATCTATTGGCAAGGTGGCTTAACTTTGCATTAAGGGGCTAACTATTTGCAAGGGGCTCAACATATTGCAAGGGGCTAACTATTTGCAAGGTGGGGCTAACTATTGCAAGTTGGTTAACCAACTATTCCGTATTGGCAGGTGGCTAATCTATTGGCAGTTTGGCTAACTAATTGGCAAGGGGCTAACGTATTGCAAGGGGGCTAAACTATTTGTATTTGGCAAGGTGGTCTAAACTATTGCAGGTGGCTATCTATTGTGCAGGTGGTAATCTATTGCAAGGTGGCTAACTATTGCCAAGTGGCCTAACTATTGGCAAGGTGGTCTATCATATTTGGCAAGGTGGGCTAATCTATTGCAGGTGCTTAAGCTATTGCAAGGTGGCTTAACGTAATTGCAGGTTTGGCTAACTATTGTAAGGTGGGCTAATTCTATTTGGCAGGTTGGCTATATTGGTGCAGGTGGCCTCAAACTATTGCGGTTGGCTAACCTATTAGTAATGGTGGGGCTAATCTATTGGCAAGGTGCCTATCTATTGCAATGGTGGCCTACTATTGCAAGTGGCTAACTATTGCGGTGGCTAACTATTGCGGTGGCTATCTATTGCAGGTTTGGCTAACTAATTCGCAGGTGGCTATTATTGCAGGTGGCTAACATATTTGGCAAAGGTGGGCTTCTATTGCAAGTGGCCTAATAAATTGCAAGGGGGCGGGGCTAACTATTGCAGAGTTGTCCTAGGCTATTGCAGGTGGCTAACTATTGCAAGTTTGGCTAAAACGTAATTGCGTGTGGCTTAATGCTATTGGCAAGGTGGCTAAGGCTAACTATTGCCATGGTTGGCTAAAAACTAATTGGGGCAAGTGGCTCTTAACTATTGCAGGTGGCTATGGCTATTGCAGGTGGCGTAACTATTTGCAAAGTGGCCTATCTAATTGGCAGGGGCCCTTAACTCTATTTGCAGGTGGCTATCTATTTGCAGGTGGCAACTATTTGCAAGTGGGGCTTATCTATTTGCAGAAGTGGGCTAATCCTATTTGTTTTCAGGTGGCTAACTATTGCAGTTGCTAACCTATTGGCAGGGTGGGGCTAATCTATTGCAGGTGGCTATCTAATTTGCAGAGGTGGCCTAACTATTGCAGGTGGCTATCTATTGCAGAGTGGCTAACTATTGCAGGTTGGCTATATCTATTAGAGGTGGGCTATCTATTGCGCAGGTGGCTAATTCTATTGCAATGGTGGCTATCTATTGCAGGTGGCTACAACTATTGCAGGTTGGCTAACTATTTGCAAGTGGCTAACTATTTGGGCAGGTTGGCTATCTAATTGCAGGTGGGCTAATCCTATTGCAAGTGGGGCTAACTATTGCAAAAGGTGGGGCTAATCTAATTGGGCAGGTAAGGCTTAACTAAGTTTGCAATGGTTGGCTAACTATTGCAAGGTGGGCTAATCTATTGCAGGTGGCTAACTATTTGCAAGGGTGGCTAACTTATTGGCCAGAGAGTTGGCTATCTATTGGGGCAAGTGCTAACTTATTTGCAAGTGGGCTAAACTATTGGCAAGGTGGCCTATTGCATATTGAAGGTGGGGGCTTTAACTATTGCAAGGTGGCATATTGGCGATTGCAAGGTGGGCTAACTTTGCTAGGTGGACTAAAACATTGCACAGTGGTCTTAACTATTGCAAGGGGGCTAACTATTGAAGGTGGCTAAACTTATTGCAAGGTGGGGCTAACTAATTTGCAAGGAGTGGTCCTAACTATTGGCAAAGGGGCCCTAAACTATTTCAAGGTGGCTTAATGCTATTTGCAAGGTGGCTTAACTATTGCAAGGCGGCTAACTATTTGCAAGGGGCTTAACTATTGCAGGTGGCTAAACTATTGCAAGTGGTCTAACTAATTTGCAAAGGTGGCTGAACTATTGGCAAAGGGGCTACTATTGATAGGTGGCTAACTAATTGCAAAGGGGCTAATATTTGCAGGTTTGGCTAACTAATTTGGCCAAGGGGCTAACCTAATTGCAAGTGGGGTCTAATAAAACTAATTTGCACGGTGGCTAAATCTATTGGCAAAGGTGTGCTAACTAATTGCATAAGGGGGCTAACTATTGCAAGGAAAGGCTAACTTTTCAGCAAGGTGGCGTAACTATTGGCAAAGGTTCTAACTATTGAGCAGGTGGCTAACTATTGGCTTAAGGGCTAACTTATTTGAGGTGGCTAATCTATTGCAGGTTTTGGCTAACTATTTGGCATGTGGGGCTAACTTATTTGCAAAAGGGGCTTACTATTTGCAAGGGGCTAACTATTAGCAAGGTGGGGGCTAAACATTATTGGCAAGTTGGGCTAACATATTGCCAATGTGGGGCTTATCTTTATTGCAAGGTGGGGCTAACTATTTGCAGGTTTGGCTTAACTATTGGCACAATGGGTCATAACATATTGCAAGGTGGGGCTAATGCTTATTGCAGGTGGCTTAACTATTGCAAGGGCTAACTAATTGCAAGGGGTCTAACTATTTGGGCAAGGGGCTTTAACTAATTTGCAAGGTGGGGCTAACTAATTGCAGAAGTGGTTAACTATAGCAGGTGCTAATCTATTGCAGGTGGCTAACTAATTGCAAGGGGCTAACTATTGGCAAGGGCTAACTATTGCAAAGTGTCTTAAGCTTTTGCAAGGTGGGGCTATCTATTGCAAGGTTGGCTAACGGTATTGGCAAAGGGCTAACTATTTGCAAGGTGGGCTAACTATTGCAAGGTGGCTAACTAATTGCAAGTGTCTAACTCTAATTGCATGGTGGCTAACCATTGCAAGGGGCTAACCATTGCAAGTGGCTAACCATTGCAAGGGGCTAAACTAATTAGCAAGGGGCTTAACTATTGCAAGGTGGCCTTAACTTATTTTGCACAAAGGTGGTCGTAAACTATTGCAAGGGGCTTTAAAACCTATTGCAAGTGGGGCTAATCTATTGGCAAGGTGGGGCTAAGCTATTGCTAAGGGGCTAACTATTGGCAAGGGGCTTAAGTAATTGCAAGGGGCAACTATTGGCAGGGAAGTTTGGCTAACATAATTTGCAAGGGGCTTACTTTAACTATTGCAAAGGGGCTTTAACTTATTGCAAGGTGGGTCCTAAACTATTGCAAGGAAGGGCTAATTTATTGCAGGGTGGGCCTAATCTATTTGCAAGGTGGGGCTAAACTATTGCAAGGGGTTGGTTAACTATTGGCATAGGGGCTAATATGCAAGTGTCCCTAACTATTTTGCAGGTGGCTAACTATTGCAAGGGGCTAACCATTGCAAGTGGCTAACTATTGCAAGGGGCTAACCATTGCAAGTGGCTAACCATTGCAAGTGGCTAACCATTGCAAGTGGCTAACTATTGCAAAGGGGGCTAACTATTTTGCAAGTGGGGCTAATTATTGCAAGGTGGGGCTAACTAATTGCAAGGCTAAAGACTTTGCAAGGGCTTAACTATTGCAAAAGGTCTATAACCTTTGGGCGAAGTGGTAACTATTGGCAAGGGGCTTACTATTGCAAGGGCTAACTTAAGTTCGCAGAGATGATATATATTAGACAAGGGGACCTAACTATTTGCAAGGGTGGGGCTAATCCTATTGCAAGGTGGCTAAACTATTGCAGGTGGGCTTAACTATTGCAAACGGGGGCCTAACTTTGCCAAAGTTGGCTAACTAACTGGGCCAAAAGTGGCAACTTAATTTGCAAGAGGGCCTAATTAATTGGCAAAGGGGCTAACTAAGTTTGCATTAGGGGCTTACTTAATTTTGCAAGGGGCTAACTATTTGCAAGGTTGGCTACTATTGCACACAGGGCCTAACTAATTGCATACAGGGGGCTAACTTATTCGGCAAGTGGGGCCCTAACTATTGCAAGGTGGGGCCTAACTATTTGCAAAGGGCCTAAAACTATTGCAAGGGGCCTAACTATTTGGCAAGTGAAGGGCTAACCTAATCTGCATAGTTTTGGGCTAACTAATTGGGCAATAGGGGCTAACTATTGCAAGGGGCTAACTATTGCAGGTGGCTAACTATTGCAAGGGCCTAAACCTAATTTGCAAAGTGGCCTAACTATTGGCAAGGTGGGGCTAACTATCGGCAAGGCGGCTAACTTATCGCGAAGGGGTCTAAAACTATTCCGCAAGTGGGGCCTGAACTATTCGCAAGGGGCTAACTATTGCAGGTGGCTAACTATTGCAAGGGCTAACTATTGCAAGGGGCTAACTATTGCAAGGGGCTAACTATTGCAAGGGGCTAACTATTGCAAGGGGCTAACTATTGCAAGGGGCTAACTATTGCAAGGGGCTAACTATTGCAGGTGGCTAACTATTGCAAGGGGCTAACTATTGCAAGGGGCTAACTATTGCAAGGGGCTAACTATTGCAGGTGGGTAATTATTGCAGAGGGTCGCAAACAGGTCGAGTGCAAGTCAGCGACTTGTTATACAGAATGCATTTGTAACTGCAGTGGATTTCAACGCCCAGACTAAAGGGATCTGATGCCACAGTTTCCTTTGGACTCTGTAGATGAACCTGTTCTATAGTCTGGCGCCTCTGGTTAATGCAGAGCAGCAGTTGGAGTAAAGGAACTTGATGTAGAAGCTTTTGCATAGGCCTATGTCACTGGGAGCGTAAACTTAAGCTTACCTTGAGAAATAGCTGTCATACCTAGTCGGAGTTTTGTTCAGTTTAGAAATAAATTAAAGAAAGAGGAGAAAGATGGCGTTCTGGTTGTAGACATTAATGAAAATACCACAATTGTTGTATTATGAAATATTCAAAGTTAACTGGTAGTAATTTGGTCATTTTAATGCTGTTTCCTGCATCAGCAAGGTTAATAACATTCGAAAACCTAACTTCATTTTAGGGCTGTGTTATTTACTCTATTGGCTGGGCCAATAGAGTAAATAAGTCTTGGTATGTCAGTCAGTACAGAGTGGATGTTAAGTACATCGATGTAGATTTTATTTTCCCCAGAACATAAAATTACATATTACTAATAAATAAGTAAATAATATTCTTTCATTGCGAAAGTTAATCCTGTGTTAATATCGAATTATCGTCTACAGTGAGTCTAGTGGTGTTAATGAGAACCGAGTCGGTGTTAAGTACATCGAAGGAGTCTTTAGTTTCTCCTGGACATAAGATTATAAATCCTTATAAGTAAACACTTAATATTCTCTTATTGCGAAAGTTAACCTGCCAAAAGAACAGAGAAAAGCGTCAGATTAACAGAACAACGTCCTTGTTCTCAAGGTCTAGACCTTGCTTGTTCTCTTCGTGATCTAGTCCTTGTGCATCTTGGACAAATCTTATTGACGATAATGACGAGGGTGCTGGCGAAGAGAGGCGGCAGGATGCTGGTCCGGAGAGCAACTGATCCCCTCTTCCCTCACCTGCTGCTCGACCCTTTTATCCCAACGTACAGCGGTGCCACATCGTCGTGGGTTCCTGCGGAGCGGGGCTGTGGCCGCGTCTGCTCATGCATCACGTGAGGTCCTACGCGGTGCGAGGCGGGAACCCTGGAGCTACGTGGGACCTCGTGTAAGCGCCCCGTAACAATGCGGTTGCCGCCATGTTGGCCCCCCACACTGTGCCTGGAGAGCCACGCAAAATGTCAGTTGTCGTGGCCACCCGCGTATCTTTTGAACATCTCGGAAGATTTGTGGCATCCCACGCATGCTCGGGTGGTGCGTAACGAATCCCCGACGATGCCCTGCATGCCCACGTATTTGCATATCGACTTATGAAACGTGTGCGTTGTAGGTACGTAAGCTGTTGCCAACTACCAATTTCCGCTCGTGTGTGGACGCGATACGTGAATGTGTGAACGAAGCAAAAGCATGTATCCCCATAGGGCCTAGGGGGAGAGTTTTGGAGTATCGCAGGGGGTATCTATACCCATTCTCGTGTTCCCCCTGAGAAAATTTGATACCAGAGGATGAAAGTTATGGAGGCTTAATTTCTCTTCCTTTGGTCTGTAGTAGAAAGTTTAGCTGGGCTCGTGCTTTACTCATTTTGGCTTCATGTTAGATTTTCTCAACGTGAACATGCTTATAGTAAAAGCGAATTTAAATCGGGCAAGCTTTCAACTGATTGGCTGTAACCTTTATCATTGTAGGTTTGTATATATTTCATATTTGTGTTGTTCTTACCAAGACGCCCTCTGCATATGGTCTTTAGATGAAAGACCAAATGGATAAGGGATATTATTATTATTATTATTATTATTATTATTATTATTATTATTATTATTATTATTATTATTATTATGAAAAATCAGATGGTAAGAAATATATTTTGCAGGGTCAACGTAAGCGTCACAGGAACCAGGATACAAGGTTCATTGGAAAGTTTTTTTTTAAGTTTCAGCGGAGAGAGAGAGAGAGAGAGAGAGAGAGAGAGAGAGAGAGAGAGAGAGAGAGAGAGAGAGAGAGAGAGAAAATAAAAATGAGGAAATAGAGAATAAAACCGATACACCTGAATTCCAGAGAAGTCAGCAGCAGCAGCAGAGAGCAGGAATGAATTTGCTCCTAAAGTACTATTTGAAGACCAGAACTTCCTACGTACAACCTCACCAGACAAACTATTACACCTTTTGGTTGTAAGCAAGATAAAATCATAGCAAATTGTTCAATATTATGGCCATCTTAATGTTAATTCTATGGGAGGAAAGGTACAAGATGAAATGGTGTTCCGGAAACGGTTTAGAGAAGAAAACAATTAGTTAGATTAAACCAATATCCAAAGAATAGTGTCAACCCACGTGCAGACTTGATGGCGTCACAGGGAGAGAACCATAGACATAGAGAGGAGAGAACGCTCCGTTTGCTCTCATGTTTACTTTTTGAAGGGGAATTTACTTACAGAGGATCAAATTTCATTTATCTTAGGCATCACCCAAATACATGCCTTATGATCTTAAGGAAAAAGGCAGTGACGGAAAAAATACAACAGACATTTGTCATATTAAATCTTTTATTAGTGAAAAATGTATTTTGATATAAATTAAGCAGGAAATCATTTGACAAAATTGTCCCATGTAGTCTATATTGTCTTTCTAACCGAGCTAACAAGCGGCCATGCGCAGCACAATTCTTCTTCTTCCTGGTGTACTCAAAGAGGTAGGAAGTGTGTTTGTGTTTGGGGGGGGGGGGGGGCGCAAGCCGTTTTGGATCTACGATACCTCTTATCGTGATAGGGGCAATATTAGATATTTATCCACATTTAAGTTTGCCATCCGTTGGGCAGTTTTGTTAAAAGTGTGTGTGAGTGTTGCTTACCCATTTAGCCGTAGATTCAGATCATTGTCGCATTCTAATGAGAATCATTTTTGGCGAGTTTTCCAAATTTGCCAAGTGAATTTAGAGTAGCAGTTATTATCGCTGCGTGTGCGATCATATGTACATTAATTAAGGTTTCATGTTTATGTTTGAGTAAGCTGTGATGCATCCGTTTCCCTCATATTGTTAAATTTATCACAGTTTAGTTTTATAATTAAATCATTGTAAAAGATCATTCTCGTTTCATCTTCACCCTTGTTTGTAGATTATTGTTCTTCGAGGTTAGGCTGTCTGTCCCGTAACATCTGGGATTAATCGAATCGTTTCAGTCGCAAAAATTCGCTCTATGAAATACCATATTTCTTCACTATAAAATATAACTTCAGTAATGACTTTGAAGACATAATGAGGCCCCTTTGTAACCGATACAAAAGTTTTCTATTATTTCCTCTCATTGGAAAGCACTTCTCGAAATGTACTCACACTCGAGCTTCCTTAGTATTTATTGTCTTCGCTCTTGCAAAGTAAACCCATTTCTTCTTATCTTCGTCATTCTGGGGAAACCAAAAGAGTCTACGTAGTGTTGTTTTCTTTACTCCTCACGGGAAAACAAACCAAACACAGCAAAATTATGCGGCTTTGTATCGAAAGGTCCAGTGACTGAGTCACCAAGTTAACTTGTGTATATACAGTGTGGCTCCCTCCCGCCCGACGTCTGATATGGCCACAACAGGACGTTTTTACGACTCTATATTTCACTCGTTTTATCTCGAGGGAGATACAACAGCTAACGTAAGGAACGGCAAATTTCGATGATAATGCTTAATCTGGATGGTAAATTCAGCTTAGGCCTACAAAAAAGGCTTCAATAGATATGTCAATAAACTCCGCCTGTCTGAATGCGGTTGCGTTCATTCGACTATAATGGATTTGGAACTCTTTTCAGTTTCATCGCGTTCTGTTGTCGAGTGTGACTTTTTTTTTTTTTTTTTTTTTTTTTTAAATCCCACGAGAGACGGGTTGTCCGTGTTTGCTGACGCTTATTGTGACAAAGGAGACTTGTGGCTTTGGAGCCGAACTTTTCCCATAAATAAAACAAAAGGCAATCGCTGTGTAAGGAGTATATTGCATCCACCGATATTCAACTTCGTGAACGGGCGGAAAAAGAAACATCTGAATTAGGCGCATGTTGTTGCAACGCCTAAACCAGGCTATTCAGGTGAGATTGTCCCTTGAACAAAGTGTATTTTTGCACCAGTGTTTACTAGAGGCAGGCCTAATGGTTGTCATATTCGTATAATGGGGCAATTTGGGAATTAGGATGCTTTTGAACAGGAATCTTCGTAGGGTGCGCAGCGCAGGAACTACAGGTCTATTTAGATCATTGCTCTCTGTCCATTCGTAGGCCTATTCCTTGTAAGATTCGTATAATGGACAGTTGCAGAATTAGTATGTTTCTGAACTGGAGACTTTATTGAGTGTGCAACACCTAAACTAGGCCTATCCAAATAAGATTGCCCCTTGAACTAAACTTATTTTTGTACCACTGTCTACGAGTGGTAGGCCTAATGATTGTAAGATTCGTATAATGAACTGTTTCAGAAAGATGGTGTTTCTGAACGGGAATCTTCATTTAAGGGACCTTGGAATGACATCATACGTAAAGGACCCTCAAATTTTATAAGAACAGTTCCTATCAGTACGAGAATGACTTGAAATTAAATATGTATCTTTATTTACATTCGTCCAAGGGTTAATAAGTTGACGATTATTTCGGGGAAATAGAATGATTATTTAGGGTCAGTTTGGGGCAGGATGGTTGAGGCGGGGGGGGGGTGGCCTTGGATAGACCAGTGCCCTAAAATCAACCACCTCCCCCCGCCCCACCAGAGCTAGGCCTATATTTTGTTCACAAGATCGTCTCACCTAAACTTTTAAAAACTTGGAATCTTTTGCAGTTGAATAGGCTCATTCGCTAATTATATTTTAATTAATTAGACGAATTATATTTTGATAATCTGGACCTTTCAGGCAGAGCAAACGAAGTTACTGATGCTTACCTGCCAAGTCAGGAGGCAGAGAGAAGGATGACTGTAATAGGCCTGTATAAGGAATAATGACCAAATTGCGAATTATGTTGTTAATGTTTTAATTAGACTATAAGTGGTTTAATTAGGCTATACTCAGGGCATTTAATGTTATTGATGCTTAACTGACAAGTCAGAACGAAGAGAGAATATGAGGAAATGAGGAAAAATGGCAGAGTTGTATATTGAGGAGAAACAGAAAGAAAGTTTCAAAAGTTCAGCCTAACTGAATTCACGTTTACTTTCGTTTCTTTTTACGTCGTCGTTTTGGGACGAAGCAAAGATACTCTTTTGTTTAAGAGAAGGAAGCTGTTGTAACGGTTATTTTTCCGTTATTTATTTATTTTTTTTATTTCATGCAGCTTCTCCCGAGTGACCCTGGCGATTGTAACACCATTCTGTTCACATTCATATTCAGCTGATCGATCAGTCTCTTCTGTGTCCCTAGAGAATAACAACTGGCTCATTATTCGTTGTCGTTACAGTTACGAAGCTGTTACCTTCTCTCTCTCTCTCTCTCTTTCTCTCTCTCTCCCTCTCTCGATTAATTTTTGTGCTTATTTGACTCTCTCTCTCTCTCTCTCTCTCTCTCTCTCTCTCTCTCTCTCTCTCTCTCTCTCATGAATTATGCAAGGGTATAAAACAGCAATGCATACTTAGCCGATATATTATGCAATTTAGGGGTTGGGCTATAGAGGCGCAAATATATTGCAATTTGT
>NC_087200.1:203789012-203824012 GCF_015104395.2 Macrobrachium nipponense
TCAAGAGTTTAGTAATCAAAAATTCTCCTAAAGATATATATATTTATATATATATATATATATATATATATATATATATATATATATATATATATATATATATATATATATATATATATATATATATAAGCGAATACCACGGGAAAATGATAGTCAAAAAATCAAGTGCTTTCGTCTTTATTCAGACATCGTCAAGGAGCTACTAAAGTACAATAGGAGAGGAAGGCTCAGGTACAAACAAGATCAGGAATACCAGATGGTAATTATCAAAAGGGTAAAAAAAATTAAAAGGGATAATCTTGGATTATCGGATATCACACGGTCACAAACTTAACAGATTCTGACCCTAACCGAAATTACAAAGTATCTTTACAGTCCAAAACATGTAAAAACTGAATATATTAAATTTTGTTGCTTATATTTTATCTACAACTTTTTTTCATTATGAAAGCATCAAGTTTAAATAAACCAAGACTTAAATTAAGAACATTTCTATTATTTGATTTGATAAAACAAGATTCAATGATATTCCTTTTAACTGCGTCATTACATGGGACTAAGGCTCTTGCTTGACTCAGTTAATAGGATGGTCTAAATCTCTCATATGTACAAAATAATGCATTCGATATTTGCCAAGTTCTCACAGAATATTGATGTTGCTTGAGACGCTGTGAAAGAGATTTGCCGTCTGTTCCGTAATAGACTTTATCACACTTTTTGCAAGGAATTTCATATAGCAGCCTGGAAGATCTTTAGGAGAATTTTTGATTACTAAACTCTGACATTAATATTACTGAAAACAACATTTATGTTAAATAGCTTTAAAATTCTAGGAATATCTATAAACCTTTCATCATAAGGTAAATTTTAGAATGTTATGCTTACTAAATTCAAGTTTGTCATTAGTTGGAATAAAATGTTTTTTCTAGCTCTTTTCCATGCCACATCTACAAAAGTCCTTGGGTATTTGAGTTTCAAATGCAATATCATAATAGTTTTAATTTCAGCGTCAATAAACTGCTGGCTACAGACACGTAAAGCCCTTAGGAACATCCCAGAAAAAACAGAGAATTTAACATTTTGATGGTGATTGGAGTAGTAATGAACAAAAGAGGCAATATTAGTTGATTTTCGAAAGACTGAAAAGGTGAAATTTCTATCATTTCTATGGACTGTTTACATCAAGAAAATTCAATTACAATTGCTTTCTTCCTCTACAGTAAATTTTATAGAAGGGACTAAATTATTGAGATTATTAAGGAATTCCTGGAGGTTTTTGTGAACTGGCCAAATACAGAAGGATATCATCCACGTACCTAACCAAATAACTTTTTGGGGCAAAATTCTTGGTAAGAGTTTTGTCTCAAAAAATTCCATGTAAATATTGCTAAGGATAGGAGATAAGGGATTACCCATAGCCATGCCAAACTTTTGTACAAAAAATTCCCCATTGAAAGAAAATTTACTATCTTTGATACATACCTTATGAGACTAATGAGATTTTGCTACACTTAAGGGAATGTCATGACGCTCTAATCCTCTTCCAAATATTCAAGTAAGTCATCTACAGGCACTTTTATAAATAAAGAGACAACATAAACTAACCATATTAAAGAAAATCATAATTCAAATTTAAACTATTCAATTTGTTTATAAAATCAACACATTGTTTTTAACATTCGTGTTAGAAATATTTCCTACCAAGGAGTAAGAATTTTTACAAGCCATTTAGATAAATTATACGTAACTGTATAATTTATCTAAATGGCTTGTAAAAATTCTTACTCCAAAAGAGGAACTTTATTGTACTATATTAGAATAAAGTCAAAGATTGACTAGCAAATATGTCCATCGAACATAAGCGTTCAGCTACATCGCTTACAATATTATGAGGACAGTACTAAATAGCTTCTGGATCATGTATATAGTCATAACAATTATCAATTTAATAGTTTATATATTACCAAGTCTGATATAGAATTGATTATACAAGCTTTCGAGGAGTGCAGCCCCATCGTTAGGCTTGAAATATTGACACAATATAAAAATCGTAAGATTACAATATCATGAGTTGCCTTGTTAATCCTAATCAGAATGGTTAAAACATATAAAAAATACACAAAATTTAAGTGCAAATAGAACATAAGATTAAAATAAGATAATATTATATGGAAATAACAGAGAATACAGACTCCAGAAACAACACGAAATCACGAAAATGAAAAAAGAACAGAAAATTTAAATAAAATCAGCAAGCACAAATCAAATTGCCTGTTACTTGTTGTAAACTGTATACGGACGAGTTGTTGTTCAGCTTCGGTTTACATCTCCTTGCTAAACAGTGACTGAAATTAGGAGGTCCATCTGTTTTTGATCAAGAGACAGTGCTATAAAATCCAGGTCAGTGAAGGGATGTCGTATGTGAACTTTTTTTTGGTTCTAACAATAAGAAAGACCTCTGTTTTCGTGTATTCCGAAATTTTGTGTCTGATCCAGCTTGAGAGAACTGGATCCTACGTATTACAAACTAATAAAAGACACATGAATAATTGATGTTCCACGGGAAAACTAGGTTTATGCCTCAACAGTGATATAACGGTATAAAGGCTAGCAAAAATAAGTGGAACCTGATTTGAGGACAACTATATCTACGGATTCCTCGTAACTTTTCTCGAAACATATACTACCATGACCAAGATAAGGTAATTTCGTGTACTTTATACCTTCAATAACATTAATCTACATCGATCTGGGACAAAACGTTTCCATTATTTTTGTAAAATACGAATATGGAGTAAGGTTTTCCCTAAAATAATTTTGTAGGAAAACCATTTATTCCCGAAAAACTTTAAAATCGAACATTGTAATCTGTTTATCATAGTACACACTGAATTAAGTTTTAACATAACATAGGAGAAAAACTTGGGTAATTTTAATCTCTGGCCAGTAAATGTACTTTTCTTGCAAACGGAAGTTTCAAATGTGCCTCCATATGTGAGCACCCTAGAAATGACTACTTATCGTCCTGTTTGTGTTTCAAAAACGTGAAAGAGATCTTTGGGTGATGAGAATTGAAATATTCACAAAACATAACCACGCGTGAAAGTTGTTTGAATACACGGACAGTATCGTCCTCATACCTACGATAAAACAAAAGTTTGAAAGCACTCAATAACTTTTATTGACATTATATTTTCATATTATATCTACTTTATAGATCTACATAATCTAACACTGCATTGCCAGTAAAAGGATTGCATTGGTCTCGCAGCTGTTAGGATTAATGGCCTCAAAGTTCTTGTCTCAGGAGTCAATTATGGAAATGTTATCTGCTTTGTTTGATGTCCGTTGAGAAAGAGAGGTTAGTAACAATTTTTAATTAACTTATTTCTTTCTCATTTCCACAACCCCCACAGAGAAGTATGGAATTTTCGTGTAAGTGGCTTTTAATTCATAGCTCAGTTAAGATGATCATAAAAAAAGAATGAAAATAAGTTTTGCCTAATAAGATGATTACTCAAAATATGAAAAATATATATTATTTATTCGATTTTATTTACAAAACTAGCCAAGAGTGAAATGTACTCTAGATGATATAAGTTGCTTAATGAGATGGGTTTCAAAACTAACATTGTCCATCTCAAGTTTAACATTTCAGAAGTCGTTTGCAAATACAGCTGTATATTGAAATATTCCTTTGATACAGAGTAAACTTTATTATTATCATTATTATTTTTTTTTTATCACAGTGATCCTATTCCACTGGATTGGTTTTTTTTTATAGTATGGGGTTCCGAGTGACAAACCTGCCTCCATAGGAGTCCCATCACTTTTCCTCACTATGCGTGCTGTTTCCAGCAACAAACTCTTCTGCATGAGTCCTGGACTACCTCATTATCTAATTTTTCCCAGATTCCTTTTCAGGATCTTGGGATCGTGTCTATTATCCTTATGATTATGGGTACAATTCCACTGGTATATTCTTCTTATTTCTATTTCAGGCCTTGATACTTTATCGATCTTTCTCTTCCTTCTTCTTCAACTCTGGTGTCCCATGGTATTGCGCATCAATGAGTGATACTCTCTTCTTGATTTTGTCAATCAACGTCACGTCTGGTCTATTTGCACGTATCACCCTATCTGTTTCTGATACCATAGTCCCAGAGGATCTTTGGCTGATCATTTTCAATTACTCCCTCATGCTGGTGCTCGTACCACTTATTACTGCAAGGTGGCTGGTGTATCTTTGGCACAGGCTCCAGTGGAGGCTTTTGCCAATGAAATCATGCCTCTTTTTGTACTGGTTATATGCAAGTGCCGGACATTCCCTTATTATCATTATCATTCTTTTTTTCTGTTTATTATTATTGATGATTTTTACAATTACAATTTTGTACTATTTTTGTATTTTATCACTCTTATTTTTATTTTCATTTTTACATTTATTACTTTCATATTTCCAGGCTGTTTATGATATAGAACACTTACTCTCAATTATACAATAATTTTAACGAAAAAACGAACTAATACGCAAGAAATTAAGCACTCTTCAATCTAATTGTCCCTGTTATGTTACATCCCTGTTTTCCCTCCTGCCTATTGAAACTTCGGAAACGAGCTTGAAGAGGTTTGGGTCCGTTAAAGAAAGTTCCCGGAAACTCAGCCGTTTCCAGCCACCTGGAAATGTCGGTAGAGGCTATTGGCATCTGGTTTGTTCAGGATCCTAATCGCTGTGACCGGTTTCCTGTACAGGCTTGAAAATTGAATTCTGAAGGAAATCTTTATTAGGACTGGCTTCATCTCTATACTACAGGCACCATTCGTTTGTATATGAAGGTAAACTATAAAGTTTCAAGTATATTTAAAGGGGATTTTGTTCATGAAATAATGCAGTCAGTCAAATATGACAAGAATATTAATATGTAATTATATTTACGATGTCCTCAAAATATTCTGCTTATTTTCTTATAATAAAGTTAAAATATAGGGATGCTTTGACCCAAAAGAGCCTAGATAAATGAAAGATATGCTTATTAGCTAATGGGAGAACTTAAGAAAAACATAAAGTATATAATGTATCTAAGTTTAAAGAATATGTGTGCATTTTAATTTTTCTGTTAGGCAGAAAGGCCTACCGGTTTATAGAACGGACAAGTTACGTCTATGCTGATCCTCTTGCCTATGATTCTCCTCATTTCAAAAGGCATGTTATTAGCTTACCTGCATCCTAAATCGAACGGATATGAAGCCATCAATATGCAGAGTGAACACAAGGAAGGAGGTTCTCAGGTTTGAGTGGGAGCCCTTAAAATAAAATAATTAAATTGATCAGGCGTTTCCATGTTTCATCTTGAAATCAACTCTTCGTACTGGTTCTGAGATTTCAACAAATGCTGTGTCTTACGATGAATTTAATATCATTTCATCAATCAAAATAATATTTTTTCTGTGCTAAATGATAATAAAGCAACTTAAAAAACTTCATAATCATTAACTTCTTTATAACAAAAAAAAATTATGATTCATTAAATATGAATTTAACAATAAAACTGAGAAGGCTTTTCCTACCTTGAAAAATCTGCGGAACTTTATCTTTTCGTTGTCTTCAGGGTTCAAAGATAATCCTGACGGATGAGTCAGCCGAGGCTTTAAACGTTAATCCATTTAAATTCTTGCTCTTCAGCTCCAATAGATATTTGGATTTTCACTTTACACTTTTCCATTTTTCCTCTTCAATATAAAAGAATTTAAACACAGGATAAAGAGTCATTCTCAATAACCTATCATTCATTGATGAAGGAAATAAAGCTCTAAACGATAAACGGACGCCGATATCTGAATGAGCAATATTGTCATTTGATTTAGCGACATATTTGTCAGTAAAATCAAGAACGTCAAAATATCTTACATATTAGATATTTAATAAGAATCCAATCGCATGATATCAGTTTATGGCATGGCCATCAAAGAAAAAAGGTAGTTTTGAAAAAGAATATTTTCATTATAATCACATTTCTATTGTTACTTTACTCATTACTTAAAATTACTTTAAGCAAGGGAATATTACTGAAACAAAAACTATAAAGTTACTTTATAACTTTATAGTTTTTGTTTCAGTAATATTCCCTTGCTTAAAGTTATTTTAAGTAATGAGTAACGTTACAATAGAAATGTGATTATAATGAATACTTCTTGTTCAAAACTACCTTTTTTCTTTGATGGCCATGCCATAAACTGATGTCTTGTAGAATGGATTTCTTATTAAATATAAAAATAGATGGAAACGGCTCATCAGAAACGGCGACCCCATATACAAAAATGGGAACCAGCTGGGAAGAAGAAAAACTATTAGGTTAACTAGTATATTAAGAAACTGATATATCTGAGTCTGCATTTCAGATGAAGATGTGCAATCAGATACTAACAACGATTTAAAATGTAGATATCCATACAGATAACAAACAATCACAATAAGATACTAATGAAATAAAAGAAAATTAAATAAGAACGTTTAAACTGGAATTGAAAGTGGGACTCTGAAGAGAATTAGAAAATTTATGTTAAGATTTAAATGAGTTTTTCTGAGAGACGTCCGGTGGGAATGTCTTTCCAACGAAGAATTCACTCTTCATTAAACCCACCTCGGAAATCGCTGACAACTTCAGTCTGCAATTAAGAGAACGTTTTGATTATGCATCAACGTTTGGTCTGGTACCTGTTAAGAAAAAAAGAGATGAGTTGAAATTTACATATCGCTTTGATCTTTCGTCCCCCTGGAGTTTTTAATTTTATTCCTGTTTCCAAGTTTAATAGTTTTACCTTTCTTAATTTTTTTTTTGGTTCTCTTGAATATGTGAGAATCCAATTGATAGTTTAAACTTTAAATTCCAAATTTCTTCAACAAATACAATTGAAAAAATCGTATTTCGTCCCTTATGGCTAGTCACGTTTAAATATTTCTCACAATGCTGCCTTCATATCAAGTAATATTACGTTTTAAATCATGAATATTACCTGTGCAATATGAAATGTTAAACAAAAATATTAATAAGAAATTACAACGAAAGCCATGCTATCATATGCAAACTAGTGTTAGAAAGTATGCCATTTTATAAAATTTTTCATCATATAGTCAATACACAATCTCTCTCTCTCTCTCTCTCCTCTCTCTCTCTCTCTCTCTCTCTCTCTCTCTCTATCGCTCCAAAACAAAAAAGGTTGTAAATACTGTTTGATTTTATTTACTTATGCAATATAAGACCAAAGCGGATTTACGGTACAACCTGATGTACAGTACAACAGGATTTACACAACAAGCGAATTTACAGTGCAGACTGATGGCTTTCTAAATATCTTGACTTATTTTACTGGCTTCTCAAGTTCATCATCTCTTCTTACTTGTTGGACATCACCTAATTTGTACTTGATTGATGAAGAAAAACTTGAAATACTTTGTTTCAGGTGTTAATAGTTTATTTGTTGTGCTTTAAATGATTCGTTAAAAATAGTTTTCTTTTATTTATCATAATGTTCTTTTTTTTATTTTTCTAATGTTTATGTTAGTGAAAGATATCAGAGGGAAATATTAGGGTTAGTTTTCCTGTGAAGTTCAATTTTCTCCATTTTATAATTTATTTATCAAATTTTTTCATAATCCCATTGGCGTAATTGTCCTCCCACCTATCAACAAAAGACAGTAAAGTTGTTCTAGGATAAGTAAGCGTATATCACTTAATACGCCGAAAACAAACACTGTTGTACCTTACTGAATTTATGACCCTGAGGGTTATTATCAATATGAACTGCCGTACCACGATCATCTGCGCGACAGAACAATTTGTTCATAGCAATTAACTGGAAACGAGGCTCTGGGCCTCTGTGATGTCTATGAAATCATAAATCACTCCACGTAATTGACGCTAAGTATGTCAAATCAAGGCCTTGGTCAACATAACCACCATTTGCCATAACGTGACTTGATTACTCCCACAGTCTGTTTATTATTTTTGTCTCAAATTGATGTAACTCGAAGCGTTTTGGAATTTATTTACAACGTTTGGCTTTGCCCAGCATGAGAGGGCAGTTTATTGTTCACAGACAGATGGAATGGGATGGAAGAGAGAGAGAGTGAGGAGAGAGTAATATAATAATATAAATACTAATATACGTCCTTTATTTCCAATTGCAACATTGGGTATTCTACATCATTAGCCATATCAGTATAAAACATTTTGATTAACACTACATAAAAACTTTGGGAGAGGTTTAAGTGGATCTATATCAGTAAAAATAGCAATAATATAAAATATAAAAGTAGACAGTCCTTAGGTAAAATTAGCTTCTAATAGAAATCTAGTAGTCCATAAATTATGAATAAATAAGTTATAAAAATACGTACAGGCACTAAAAAAACGAAGACGGTTTCTAAAAAGATAGGTATGTATTAAAAAATCAGATAAGTCCATAAAATTTTTCATAAATAAGTTCCTTTAAACAATATGTACAACCTCAGAACCCATTTGAATTAGATACCTGGATTTAAAAACTACAATGTAGTATCAGTTGTAAAAGATTAAAATAAGCAGACTTAAAATCTACGAACAAGTCCTATAATTAAAAGAACTAGACTCTGTTAAAGTAAACGCCTTAGTTTTTGACTTGAAAATAGACACAGAGCCAGGCTTCTTTTTATTTCAACGTGGCTGTTCATTATAAACACTGGACCTCGGACTCTGATTTGCCGTGAGCCAAATAACTAATTTTATGTCTTGTACATACATTCATCCCTTTGGCGTGTAGTGACATTTACTGAATAAAGATCCCCTGTGGTAAACTGGTATAACTAATCTGAATTTTATTATGTAAAGCTTTATTTTACATAGTGGCACATGTCAACAGTATACTGGTCACTTATTTTCAACCATTCCAATTACTTTAAAATTTGGAGTTACATGTTCAAACTTTCTAACATTGCCAACAGCCAATCTTGCTGCAGAAGTTCTGCAGCTTTTGTACTCTTTGTAAGCTGTGATTTGTTAGTACATCCCCAAACGTTTTAGCAATTTCATAAAACCTTAAGCTAGTGACTGGACGACTATCTTGCGAGTACTTGACTCAAAATGATCTTTTACTCTTTTAAGTATATAAAGTACACATTACCTTTTTATACATTTCGTCTATATGACAGTCAAAGTCATGTACCGATCGAAATGAACACCTAAAAGTTTTTTTCACATTCCGTCGTTGCTTAATTATATTTCCATTAAACTTTATCTGTAACCTCATCTCCAATATCTGACACATTTGCCTGGATCCAATAATGATAAACTGTCCCTTTTTCACCTCATGTAGAAGTAAGCCCATTTCTCAAAATCCATCTTTAGCTCTGTTTAGAATGTCTTCTTGCCTTACAATCCAGTCCGCTATCTCCTTAATGTCACCTTCTATTAGTATGTTTGCGTGGTCATCACAATATTGAATTATCAAACAGCCATGATTATCTCACGAGATCATTAACATATACCATGACAGTATAAGGGCCGTAATTGATCCCTGAGGTACTCCGAACTGAATATTTTTTCGTCGATGATACCATACCATTTAGCCTGACGGACTGAAACCTATTCTCAAGGTAGCTCTTTAAACCAGCTCTGATCAATATTCATCAACGATACATTTCTCCAAATAATAATGACATGATTCCGCTATCAAAAGCTAGATAAATCTAGTAATTAAAAGTAAGGTAAACTTTTTTTTGTCCTATATTTTTCAATAATTCTTGTCAGTATAATTTTACAGGGCTGTTTCAGTAAGACAATTTGGTCGAATCATGTTGGCTTAAAGAGCTTAGTTTTATTTTCCTCTAAAAATTCAGTTCTGATTTTGCAATAATTTTTTCAAGTACTTTCGAATAGAATAGGTAGCAAGGAATGGACGGTAATTAGAGATCTCGTCCGGCTTCCGCTTTTGAAGGAACGGAATGACATGGGGAATTTTTCATTGTCTAGATTCTGAATACGTAACATTGATGTATTGATAATTACGTAAGGTAAAAAGCACTAACATATAACCATCTCTATGAAACGTAAACCATAACATCAGATCCAAAGGCGATTAGTTGTCTTTTCAAAATCTTTAATGACTAAGATTACTGTGTTACAGGCCACTGGCCCTGGTATTACAACTATCGACTCTACTGTGAGGGATAATAGGCCTGTTTCCACAGGCCATGCGGATTATGCAGTTCTTCCTGTGTTTTTTTCAAAGGTCTACTCCCCACTTCTGCAAAGAGAGAGAGAGAGAGACTAACACAAATAGAACGAATATGTTGTACGGTTCGTGTTATAACTGAATCGTGAAGTTTGGAACATGATAAATCCATGAATAAAGGTATAAGCCACAGGTGTGTTTATGAGAGAGAGAGACCTTACCTTACCTTTACAGACCTTACATCTTGTTCCGTGTGCCCCAGGTCCCTCAAGTGTGAGGCCCTCTAATGTCTACCAGAGAGTTGCTAAGTAACATCTTCCTCCGGTATATTTTGCATCTTCCAATCTTGGATGGTCCGGGATGCAGTTGTTAAGATTCTTTGTCGAGCTTATTCTTAAACACATCTCGCTCACAGTCCTGATATATTCCTCAGATGAGCTGGCAACGCATTGAATAGACGCTGCATTATCGATGCTGGTGCGTAGTGGATTATGTCCTGTGTGCTTTTCCTTATTTTTCCTGGTATAGTTTTGGGCACTATTAATCTACCTCTGCTTGCTCTTTCTGATATTTTTTTTAGTTCCATGAATATTTTCTGCTTATCCTTCTATATGTTTCCATGCCTGAATTATCATGTAAGCGTTCTCTTCTCCTTTCTAGACTATATAATTTTAAGAATTGTAAGTCTTTCCCATAGTCAAGGTCCTTTAAACTTCTTCTATCTAGGCTGTAGGACCTTTGTACACTCTCTATGATGTGCAATATCCTTTTTGATAGTGTGGTACCGATATCATATGTGCAATTTCAGTGGACGAAAACGAGCATCTGTTTTTTAAAGCATAATCATGTGTTCAGCTTTTTCTGTTTTGAAGTGCCGTACCAAATTCCCATTTTTGCTTTACATTTTGCCAACAGGTTGCATTTGATTTCATTGCATAACTTCCCCCTATTCATCATCACACCACGTCTTTAACTGCTTCCTTATTTTTGTGTGCTCATTATTAGGGTCCTTATATGCATATAGCTTTCTTTCCTCTGTCTCCATAATTTATTGATTCAAATTTACAGAGTTAAATACCCATCCTATTTACCTCTGCTGCCCAATCATATACTTTTGTTAAGGTCCTCTTTTGTAGAGCGTTTCCTATCTTCCTCACAAGTAATTTACTCTACTTATTCTTGTGTCGTCTGCGGAAACTACTCACTACCGAATCCTTTAACATTATTGTCTAATTCTTCAATCAAATAACAAACAGTATTGCAGCTACACCGTACCTGCGGCAACACCGGAATATTCCTTGGCTTCATCCGATTTTTCTCGTGTTTGCAATAACTATCTGTTTTCTGTTGTGTAAATTCTTTTAAAACCATCTTCCTACTTTAATCCACGAATTGTGTTTTCTAATTTTCTTCGCTAATATATTATGGTCTAACTTTTTATACAAAAGCTTTTGCAAGATCTAAATAACAACATCTGTTTTCCATTTCCGCTTTTCATATTTTTGAAATGTTCTCACGGTGGACTAACAAGTTTGGGTTTGTGTACTTTTTTCCGGTACGAAACCATGTTGTCCCTTTATAACAAATTATTTTTTATTAAATTGTTTTCATAATATTTTTCCTTCATTACCCTTTCATACACTTTCATAATATGTGGATGTTCGACGCACTTGCTCTAGTCCTTGATCCACTTTTGAAAGTAGGGGTAATATATTGCTAATTTGTGGCTCATCATAAATCTTGCCGTATCTACACTTTGTCTGTAATAATAATTGCAAGTGGGCTTGCGAATAGAATGAACTACTTTCTTTAACAAAATAGCAAGTGAATTCCATCAGGCCCTGCAGCATCTCCATTTTTAATTTCATTAATAGCCTGCACAATATCAGCATTCATTAATATCTACTGTCGCTAAATATTCACTATTTTCTCCTTACTTCTATATCAGTATCTTCATTATCTATTCTGGGTTGGATTCTCATCTTATATCGTTTTCTGCCAGTTGTGCCAAATTTTCCTTTTTTTTCATTCGTTAATCTCCCTTTCAATCTTAGAGGGCGCTATTTCTATTCGTCTTTTATTCTCTTCTTTGCATATGAGTATAATAGTTTGGGATTTTGGCTTGATTTTAATAGTGTTTTTTCTTCCAAGTCCCGCGTTTTTTTCATTTTCTTTTGATTGGATAATCTTTTGTTTTCTGCATTTTCTTATCTTACTTTTAGTTTCTATAACTTTCCATTCATTTTTTTTTTTGGCTAGACCTTTTTTCCACTTTCTGATTTCTGGAACAGATCCTTCTGTTCTCTTTGGTATGCATGACTTATGTTTACTTTTTCTTCTTCGGTATATATTTTTATCCCTATTTTCTCTAATATTTTATTTTATAGAAATATCTCCGTTTTACCTTTATTGTCATCACTTACGAAAATATTATCCCATCTTTGTTTAATTCTTCTTTATTTCTGACCATTTTAATTTTACTGTAGACGTTGTATTTTTCCATATCCATTTTCCCTACTTTTTCATTTACTTGCTTATCTTCTGTTTTTCACTTGCTTTGAAATGGACCTGTTCATTCTTATTTATGGTCTGAAATACTCGCATTATAACTATTATTTCGTTACATAATTCATCTCGTTCACGAAATACAGGTCTAAAGTATTTTTCCTTTCTTGTTGCGGTGATTATTTGTTGAATGTTGTATTCTAGTACATATCTAATAGCTTTTCGAATTGCCTCTTTTCTTCTGCCTACTATTTACTCTCTTTTTTTATATGTATAAGTAAAGTACACAATCTCCTAGTTGCGTTCTTTCAGTCTACGAAAGGAAAGTTGAAGTCTCCAGATAGGAGAATAGTCCAGTCCTTGTGATTTTTACATATATCAATCCAATTTTTCTATTATTAAGTCAAACTCCTTTAGTATTATGAGGTCCTATATATTCTAATTTCATTAATTTTTCAGATTCAAATTCTACCGCTATTAGTTCACATTCTGATTACTATTTTTCTTCATATTTATTTTCTTGTTTTTTTTGTCCCTTTCCCATATATTGCGGTTCCCCTTGATTCCTATTTTTTCTAGCTGATCTATAAGTTTGGGAAAACCCTTTTTATTTTGATCATCATTCCCGTCCTCTTGGAATACCAGGTTTCACTTATATTCAATTAATATATTTTTCTTTTCAATTTGGGTTCGTTCTTCTAAGTACTCTATTTTTCTGTTTGAGTTACTCGTAACTAAACCCTGCGCATTCATCACTATGATGGTTTTGCGTGTTTTCTCCTTCACTTAATATTGGTAATATAAGGATTTTTCCCATGTCCTCTTTCTGTTCTGGTATGTTGTACTTTTTTTTTTTCTTTCCAGAAATTCTGACATTAAAAATCCAACTTTTCCATAATATTTGTTCTTCCTTCATCATAATTATTCATTTTGTGGTCTGAACTGCAATTTTCTCCATATCTGCAATATCTCCCCTTGCATAATCAAAACAGTTAGTATCTCTTGAGAGAATCTTGGAGCTGATGCATTGAAATTTTTTGGCTTGGCAACCTCTGACTATCTCGTTGATGGCTTGCTTTTTTTTCTTTTACCCTGATATCTTCATTCCTCTCTTTATTTGTTTCTTTCTTATTTTGGATTTTTATTGCCTTGATTGGATTATTTATTTGATTCTTTTTCTGGCTACAGGGTGCATATATTGTACTTTTTTTTTGTCGAACTTACATCCTTTTCCTTCTTTTAGTGTTTTTGCATATTTTGGATGAGATCTCTGCATCATCCTCATATCCATCTAAGTAGGCCACATTTACCATTATTTCATAGTTGTGACATACCTTAGGATGTTTGTAGTACCATTTTTCTCCATATCTGCAATTCCCTCTTTCAAAAGGTTGCAGACTTTGTACTTTTTTTGTATATAATTTTTTCCTCTTTCCCGTCCTTGTTGTAATCTGGGGTGAGCCCTCTTCGGCATTTTCCTTTGTGGCTTGTCATATCGTAATTTATTTCTTCGTAGGTATGCTGCTTTATAGCCTCATATGTAGTATCAATGATATCTCTGCATCCGTACTTTTATCTTTTCTTGTTTTTCCTTATCTTTTTCTGTCATTTCGTTTTGAGTTGCTTCCTTACGTTTTCCTCTTCTTTCTTCTTCTTCTTCTTCTTTTCTTCTTCCTCTTCTTCTTCTTCTTCCTCCTCACTATTTGTACATTCAATCGTGATTTAAAACATAGTCCTATATCCATTGTAGACATGTTGAGCACAAAAATTACTTGGGTCCCTTTTCTCATATCTTGCATTACCTTCACATCAGCACGCTGTGGATGGGTCCGGAATGTCTGCCAATGCGCACATTTTCTGATTAGGTTTTTTGTGGATTAACTATGCTATACCACACCCTTACCCAGTTTTACATGCTTTTGGCATTCTTTTTCCTATGCATCAATTAGGATATTTCACAAGGTTTCACTTTTTATCATTTTCTTTGTCGGAATATGTTGGTGTATGTATATTTTCTTTATGGAGTCTCTTGACCACTGGATTTTATTTTGGAACTTCTTCATTATTTTTCAAATGTTTTCATTTTGATTTTTGTTCCAGTTTGAAGGATTGTTATCCTTTCTAATATATCTATGAATGATTTTTTACTTTTTGGTTAGGACTGTTGCTGATTTCATAGATCAGAAATGCAAGTTTCCCTTCCTGCACCTCGCGTATTCGAACTGCCAAGCAAGTAAATCTCGCCATTTTTTTTTTCCGCAGTTGGAGCGTTACTGGCCATCTTGTTCTGATTTACAGTATTTCACTTGATAAACCTAACTTAGAAGACTCCTTTTCCTAACTATTTCCACACTACTCTTATCACCGAGAGTTTTCACGTGCACACTTCTAGATATTTCTCAAATTCTAGACTTATGTTAAACTTGTGATATGGTTGTTATCATGACTTAGACCAGAACGTCTCACCAAGCAGATGATACTACTACTACTACGACTACTAACTCTACGAGAGCGAGATAGAGGAGAGAGAAGATAGAGAGAGAGAGAGGAGAGAGAGGAGAGATTACAATTAATTCCAGTATAAATATAGCCTCGCTGGTTACTGAAATTTTTGTCTTTCGCTTAGCTGAATGTTGGGAGTTGTTTGACGACGATATCACTCTCAATAATCTTCGAACTCGAGAGGGTACGAGGATTAGCTTTTGGAGAGAATATATAGCACGTGTACATGCGGACATAATACAATGATAGTTTGGGGTGAGTCCATCATGTTTCTTTATGGTTTAAGAAATATTGTTTTAATTTTTTTTAATATCCTGTAGTGACCCATCACAACAGTTTTTCAATATTCTTTCTTACTATTAATTTAATTTTATCTACAACAAACTTAGTAATTAATATCTGATATTATTATGATCCAATATCTTTTAAGAGAAAAGGTCGATAGAGCTTGGAAGTTGAATAGTCTGTTTACCCTAGAGAAACATATTGTTATATTAATCCTGAATATGTTATAGATTCTTCTCCCACTTTTCAATATATATAATAAAAAAAATTAATTTCCCGTTTTTCTCTAGCGCCTTCAGTTAATCGAGTCAAGCCTTCCATGTTTTCGCTTTTCGCAGTAAAACGTGAAAAATAAAATTTCACCATTTTATTTTTAACAAACTTATGTATACCCAAGTTTGCCCTCCCTTGAAGTATGGTTTACAGTATATTTTATTCCCAAGCAACATTAAATCCTCGTCCTCAATTTTTGTAAAAACCCTGCCTGTGTGCTACGTTCTCTTTTTGAAACCCAGACTTCCAATATACTCTTCATTAACCATAGTCCCTTCGTTCCTGGAAAAACCCTTTCCGAAAAAGGAAGTATATCTGTCTCGACATCACGTTTTTCCTGTAGCTTTTCGTATACATATATCTTGATCTGGCTTCCCCGGAATGGCTGGAAATGTTTCAAGTCGTCCCTCCTATTTCGCTGGCGTTCCTTTTTCCTTCGTCCTACCGATTTTCTTTTGAATTGTGTCACTCTAAAACACTGGTTCGTTTTCCACAGTAGGTTTTTCAGTTCTCTGTAATATTTGTTTTTTTGTTTGAGATTTAGAATAAACAGCAAACGAACAGTAATATATTTTTGAAGCGGTTTTTAAATGAATTATCTTCTATATAATCTTCGCTGGAACAACTTCCTTTTCCAAGATATTTAAATAGAGGCATCTCCAGGATACGCTTATGATTCTTTAATACTAAGATCTAACCGAAAGGAATTAAGTTTTATCTTCTGAGATCAGAACAGCTATTCCGTATCAGTTAATTTTTGGTGGTTTGTCTTTCTTTGGAAAAAGCTTTTGATTTTTCTCTCTATTTGAATGGATTTATTTGAAATATTTTCGGATAGGGGAAACAAATGTAATTGTGGGAAAATTCATTCTCTCTCTCTCTGTCCTGTATCAACCACATAAATTTTAAAAAATTGTTTCTCGAAAATTTAGTTAATGTTTCTCACTCCTATCTTCATTTCTCATTTCACGGTTGCTACCCTTCTGCGTTTGGTTTCCAATGAGAATTATCTTCTGGACCACTATTAAAAAGTTATATATCTTTTATCATTTTATAAGCATCAGTCTATCTCAGTAATAGTGAAAGTAGAGAGAGAGAGAGAGAGAGAGAGAGAAGAAGAGAGAAGAGAGAGAGAGAGATAGAAATTTGACATTTCAAATACTTCTTTATACATTCTTATAGGTCTTACAATATACTCAAGAAACTAACATATATTAAATTTTCAGTTTCTGAATACGTGAAACTAAATTTCATTACTGCATTTTAGAACTATATTGGTACGAGTGATAACACAGGGTATTTTCATCTGCTTGGGAAAAGAATAAAATCCATTTATCTCCTTTATTTTTACGATCAAGTTTTTATGAATTGGCTAATTATCTGTTTTGAAGTTAATGGTCGCTTTATATTTTATATTTTGGAAAAATATATTTGACACTCATTATTTGGAGCTCTTGTTTTTGAGACAGCGAAGCCGAATATCATAAATCTCTCTCTCTCTCTCTCTTCTCTCTCTCTCTCTCTCGCTCTCTCTCTCTCTGTGTGTGTGTAGTGTGTGGTGTGGTGTGTTGTGTGTGTGTGTGTGTGTGTTCTTACTGAGAATGTCCCCTTTTTCTATCAAACATTTTAAAAGACAAGTAAAATATTTTTGTCTGCGTATGAATATTGTGATTAAAAAATATTTTCAGTCTAAGGTGTAATGTTAATTTCAGAACATTCGTTGCTTTCGACCCATGTGCAACCACTTCATTCCTTTTTACTGTACCTCCGTCCATTATTCTCTTTTTTCCATCCTACTCTCATCAGCAGTCTCTTAACAATTATTTCATAGTGTTACTGGGAGAGTTTCATCCTGCTATGCTTTTCTGACCTTTTTCCTCTCTATGTCCCTTTCAGTCCCAATGCTTGACCTTTGGCCATAACAATATATAAAGATCTACACTCGGGAAAAGTTTCCTGTTTTATCATCATCTTTGAAGAACGTGACTATCGTCCGTCGCCCTCGAAATGGTTATTTGGACGACCAATTGTAATAATATATTGTCCAAATGGTTTCATTTTCACAGACGTCACCAAATATACGAGTGTACAATCTTAATGATTTCATATTTACAGATATCACGTAAAAACCACTCTACTGCTTTCGAAAATCTGATTCCCTTCACACTTCGTCCTCGAAAATTAAAATGAAATCTTAGGCTTATCTAGAAAGTCATCGTTTTATGTTCATAAGAGATCAAGATGAGACAAAAGTACTCAAGATCATGGAGCTCAAAGAGTGCTAGGACGAGCACACTTTATAGCCCCAAGAAGCCCAGATTCCGAAAAGTAAGAAAATAAAGCAAAAAAAAAAAAGAGGAATGAGAAAGGATAATCATTAAACCCGAAAGAAAAAAGAAGAGAAATTATGAGAATCAGGAAATGGAGAAAACAAAAAAAGTTTCGAAAATTTTGCTGCAGAAACCTCACAGCCAGAAGATTAGAAATTATTTGAGATTAATGATGCTGGACGAACGGCATAAGGCCACCTGATCAAAAGCCTGATTCTCCAGGTAAGCTCGAAGAATCATCGATGAAAATTGATGAATTCAATAAGACTAAGAATGACAATTGACTTTATGTATTTATGTATGTGAGTAAATGTATTCACAAGCAAGTTCTTTCCATTAACTGGAGTTCGTACAGAAATAAAGAACCAGTTCTGTCACGTTCACCTTAAAGACTACGAAAAAGAATTCCTTCTAAAGAAGCCAATCATATACGCATGAGCCTAGAAGTCTTCTGAGTTTTCACAAGTATAGAAACTAATCCCTTATCTAACGTCTAATGGGTTTTGTTTTTTCCTGTAAGTTAAATTAACGGGGATCACTTTGAAGAGGATCCTAGACAAGGTACTAATAAATCAAGCAGCCTTCATCTGGGCGTTTGAGAAAACTGAGTAATCGCCTTAGTCGACGTGATCAGCTTCGCAAACTCAATTTGCAAGGAACTTGGCGCCTGTTTTAATCAGGCGATTTATTTCCGGTAGGAATAGGAGAGTCCTTTTTATTCTCCTTCACTTATGCTTTAAAGGCATCTTCTCTCCTGTTCCGGACATTATACGTACGGGAGAAATGAGAAAAGTTCGAATATTAGGAGACATCTGTAATGACAAATCATATCCTCGGAGATAAATAAAGTTCCCATTTAAGGTTTGACAAAATATATATATATATACTATATATATATATATATATTATATATATATATATATTATATATATATTATATATATATATATATGTGTGGTTCGGATTATCGAAGAGCAGTTAATAATATTCTTACATAGATTCGTTTAGTCAAATATCCGAAGAATGTTTAACACGAGAATTCGAGTTGACTCTTTCATAAGATTTCTTGATTGTAAAGAACAATTTTTTTTTAGAGACTTTTTAAGTACGAACTTACATTTTTTTTTTTTTTTTTTGTAGTTTTTATATCAATGTTCCTTTTTCGATTCTCATTAGTGTTCTCCTTAATGGTGTGAAGGTTATATTTACATACATATCAGAAGGGGCTGAATACAATCGCAGTGAAGGATGAAAAAATCGTGTTATTTAATTGATTATCTTTTTTAAAGTTTTTCATCCTCTTTTTGTCATTCTATTTTAATTCTCAATATGATTTTAACTATTGGTACATATGCATAATATACGATTGAACAGTTAAGAAATTTGACCTTTTTTATATTTGAGTATTATTGAAAGATGCTTGCTTATATATCTTCGGCCTTGCCAACACTTCATTAAAACACTTTCACTTGCAGAATTTGTTCCACAATAAATAAATACTTTTAAAAAGATTTATGCATAAATATTGAACGTGTTTGTTACAATACTACTTTCGTTCCAAGTAAAAGACGAAAAGGATTAGGATGTAATAACTAATTGGTAATCGATACTTAAGTTAGTGTGTATTATGTATATTTACCAATTATTGCCCTACACTAGACGAAATTTATACATCCGAACTAAAAAAACACAATTTTTCATGAATCCCAACCGAAGATTATAAAAGCGCTTAAAATCCTTATAAAGTCCCATATGTCACGACTTTTTTATTAGTGTCCTGCTGGCGACGAGAATTATCGCTGTAATCAATAAGTCAGGGGAAAGTGCAGACGGACGGTAACTCTCTTTTTATATATTGCAGTTATTTCACGTGGAAATATTACCCCGTGTCGCAGTTCACTGAGTCATAAATACTGGAGGGTGACAGATCCTGACTTCGGTTTCTATTCAGTTTCGCGACGTCATTGTTTAGTTTGGTCCTTATAATGACAGAAAAAAGACAGTAAAGTAACATATTGTATCAAATACTTTCTTCGTCATTAATTTAGTATTAATGACAAACAAGACAACAATAATATTATAGGAACTATTTTCTCTTGACTTATCATCTGTAATATTACAGAAATAAAAACTTGTAAAAATAAAATAATACCATCTTCCGAGAAGCATTTATATGACTCAATAATTGATATGTAACATTTTCTCTAATTGTTTTTCAGTATCATATTATTTTTAAATATTAATTTCAGTCATTTATTTCTCTATTAATGCTCATCGGAACTTGGTAATTAGGGGACGTGTCCAAAGATCATGAAAATTTCATACTATATTTTGAAAACATTTTCATACTATTTCCTGAAAAAAAGAACTTTTTTCTTATTGTTAAAAAGGATTTTATTTCATTTTCCAATTCGATAAGGATATCAGGTAAGCTATAAGACTTGATTTTCAATTAAAAGATGTATGACGTTTTCTACGATCTAGAACGATGTCAAAATGTTCGAAGGGGTTGAGTTGAGAAAAGTTTTGCCTTACAGGATTTTCTTCATAAATAGATTATGCATTTTAATTGTAGTTCTAACCCCTACAAATTTGTCTAATAGACCGTTACTTATCTTTTATGTGTCCTATGATGGTTTGGTTCATCCAAATATGGATAGGATTCCAATTAACACATATCTATCTATACCTCATGGTGATGGTTAAATTTATAAACTAAAACAGTGAAACATCCGAGTAAAAGAAAGGATGGCGACCGACGCAGAGGAGAGAGAGAGAGAGATAGGAGAGAGAGAGAGAGGAGAGAAGAGAGAGATGGAATTCATTCCGTTCAAAAGGAGATTCAGGGAAGATTAATAAGGAAGATTAACGGTCGACGTTCATCGTTTGCTTCCTCCTCTCGGGAAACAGTAAGAAGGGAACTGAGCGGTTGATTTTGATTCCCTTTTGAGCCTCAATGAAGCGTGACTGGAACAATCCTTTCGCCGAATTACTGGAGGCTTTTGTCCATCAGAATTAGGAATATTAATGATATTTGTAGCGGCAGGACATTTTCCAGAGTGGCATTTCGACTGCAACGTGATCATCACATCCGTTGCAGGTGTTGAAATAATAGCAAACTCCTATTATAAATCTTATATGATTATTATTTTTGGTATATTACGTTCTTCGGGATTTATTGCTATGTTTTTCATTATCTCTACTTGAATTCGAATCTCGTGTTAGAGCAGGTCGGCAACTTCATTCCTTGGAAGATATGTTGGGAACCGAGAAAAGACTCATTTGTATAAGTATATAGGAATTATATATATATAATACTATAAGCTATTATATTATATATATATATATATATAAGATTTATATAACTAATATTTATATATATAGATATATATATATATATATATCTATATATGATAAATTATATATATATATATATAATTCTATATATATATTATATATATATTATATAATATATATATATATATATATATATATATATTTATTTATATCTATATATATTTATATCTAGTAGGATATATATATAATATATATATATATATATATATATATAATATACTATATATATTATCATATATCTATATAGATATAATATATTATATTTTTATATATATATATATATAAGTAAATAATATATATATATATATATATATATATATATATATCTATATATATATATATATATTTCCTATATATAGTATATAGATATAATATATAATATATATTATATAATATATATATAACTAATATATATATATAATTATTATATATATATATATATATATATAAGATATATTATATTATATATATATATATATATAGAATGATATATATATATATATCGATATATATATATATATATATATATATCATATTATATATATATAATATATTATATATATATATATTATATATATATTATATATATATATATATATATATATATATATATAGTTATAATATAATATATTTATACATATACAGATACTATTATATACACATATGTATATATACATATATTTTATTTTATGGAACTATCAATACTAATTTTCCTGAGAACATAACGTCTACGCAAATTTTTTGCACTCATGTTAATGTAGCAGAATACGATATTTCTTCTCTAAGCATTTATTTTACGTCATATAAAAATTAATAAAACTTTTCCTTTTATGCAAAACGCATGATTAAATGGCTAAAAGGGAGAAATGTGTATTTTTTAGTTACAGGAATTTGAGATGACATTGCTTTCAATTACTTATTAGATATGAAACCTTCATTCTGCTAAATTTATTGTGTAATATATTTTTTGAACTGTCATAAAGCAGAATTTCCCTGAATTTAAATTCAAACCTGTGAATGATTTTAAGAGCTTCTTAATATGTTGAAAAATGGTTTTAGTTTAAGCAATCATAAATTGGTACTAATTTAGACAATGTTCTGTGGCAAATTGCAGAAATAATAAAAAGATGTTAGTACGATATTTCACGGATTTTTCTAATGCAGAAAATATTGATATTAAAACAGAGAACAGTGACGCCAGCATTAATGGGAACGTTTCTTATTACCAGAATCACAGTCCTCTGCCAATTACTATTTAGTCGCGGCTTAATATATTAGCATTACGTCCTCTTTTTTCCAACGAAGCCTGCAAATTAGTTGATTAATTTTCCATCAGAGAAAAATGAGATTAATGTTAGCAATCGTCATTCATGAATATTCTACCTTACTTAATCGAAGCGGGAACACGCACGGATTATTATGGGAATTTTGACAGTATACATATACATATACATTACATATACATATCCATCTATACATATACAGATACATATACATTACTATACATAGACAATACATATACATATATATATATATATAATTATATATATATTATATATATATATATTATCATTATATATATATATATCCATCTTTATATTTATACTACGGATTTTTTGTTTTTAAGGTAAGGAGCGTTGGAAGGTGAATATTGAGCAGAGGAATCTGAATGAATGAAGTGCCTCAAAGGAGGTTTGTCGAGAAACCCAAGCAGCCCAGCTTCAACAAGAGTTAAACCCCTTATTTGTTTGCCTGTTTTTAAATAAGGGGAAAAGTAACTAGGCTGGCTTTATATCTATAGAATCTTCATATCGGATATTATTCGACCTTTTAAGTGATATGCACACATTTTAAAAAGGCGAAAAAAGGAAATTTTTTATATCTTTTAAAATATTTTTCAAAGCAAGAAGTTATTTGAAATACTCCCTTGTCCATATAACTGTTTTTCCTAGCTATGGTTTTTTTTTCAAATATTCTTTAACTGCGAAAAACGAACACGAAGTTCTCATGCCAAGGTACATAATTATAAATTTTTATCTTATAAATTGATTTATTTTTTATAAAAAAAAGATAAAAAGTTTATTTACTTATTTTGACATGACAATCTTCAGTGCGTTTGCTCGCCAGTTCAAGCAACAATGATAACCATAATTAGTAAAAATAAGTAAAAACCTCTATAATATTATGCCACTGATGAGCACTAACCTTTCATACTAATATAATATAATAATAATAATAATAAGAATAATAATATAATATAATAAAAATAATAATAATAATAATAAATATTTGGCGCCGTGGGAGGAGTGGGTTAGGTCCGTCATTGAGACTTAAGTCCAGTTACGCACCATTGGGGCTGTTCGTCTTTGGATGGGTGACCGCTCTCCTCGGCGTTGATTCCTTGGGACCGGATCTTTACCATAATTTTCCTCATTCTACTCCAGCTGTAAATGAGTACCTATCCTTGATGGGGTTATGGGTCCACCTATGTGTTAAATTAGCAAAACTCAGCAATGATGGCACGAATGATGGAATAACGACACGACGTAAATGTAACCTCTTGCAACAGAGGAGCTTCGTCCGGCAACCCAGGTATTCACCCCATTGTAGGGGAAGACGGTTCAGGTACTTGGAGGTCGTCATCCAGCAACTGATCACCACAACGACAGTCATCAACAGCCCTGAGATTGGAGCTACAGAGGCAAAAAGGAAGAAATGGACCAGAGAAAGAAATAAGGAAATATGGAGATGCTACAACAGAAGCAAACCCGACGGGAGAGGATATAGACGAATGCTTGGTTCAACATCTGGAATGAGAGGAATAAACCACCCCCAAACAGCGCAGAGTCTGGCAGACCAAGTAAGGATCCATAAAGAACAGACTGGCTATCCACAGAAAGGAAAGAACTGGAAATGGAATATGTCACACACGACAAACGAATTACACGAAGACGAACTGAGAGAACGATGCCACAGAAGACGACAGGAGGATTAGGTCTCAAGCACGACACACGAAAACACCGACGAAGGAACAGAGAGGACGAATAGGGTAGAAAGGATTAGACAATGGATGGAGCCAGATACGGAGAGAACAAGATCCCCTCCATGAAAGCCTACAACTACCAAGAAATTAAGGGAGAAAACAAGTGAGTCCAAGAAATATGGGTCCTAATACAACCACCAGTATCACAGAACAAATAACTTGACTATGCAGAGCAAGATTAGTAGCAGAACTGATGGGGATTTCGAAAACACCACACCACCGTCACAACCACCCACAGAACCAAACAAGCAACCTCCTTGGAAAAGGCGCCTGGAAAAGCAAACTCATGGTGATGAGATCATGACTTGAGTAAACTAAAGAATGGGCAGAAAAAGGCTAAGAGCAAGAAACAGGGAGGAACTCAACGAGAAATACAACGTACAAGAGAGGGGACTAAACAACACATAGAAGATGTAAAACAGAGGCTTAAGGCCAAAGCAACACAAATCCCACGGTATATGAACGGAATAAGTGATACCAACAGAACAAACTATTCGGCACCAACCAGAAATGACTATACAGCGCCAACTAAGTAGGGGAAGACAACCACCCAGAAAATTCCTGAAGCCGAAACCAAGTAGAGACTCTGGGAAACTATGGAGCAATCCGGTATCACACAACAAACATGCAACATGCTCCAGGAAGTCAAGGAAGAAGAAACAGGGAGAGAATAAAACAAAGATTCACAGACATCACGACAGACACAGTCAGACACCAACTAAAGAAAATGCCAAACTGGAAAGCCCCAGGTCCCGATGAAGTCCATGGATACTGGCTCAAAACTTCAAGGCCCTAAACCAGGAATAGCAGAACAACTCCAGCATTGTATCTCAAATCACCAAGCACCCAAATGGATGACCACAGGAAGAACATCCTTAGTACAAAAAGACAAGAGTAAGGGAAATATAGCCAGTAACTACAGGCCTATCACCTGCCTACCAATAATGTGGAAGTTACTAACAGGTATCATCAGTGAAAGGCTATACAACTACCTAGAGGAGACAAAACCACCTCCCCCCCCCACCAACAGAAAGTCTGCAGAAGGAAGTGTAGGGGCACAAAAGACCAGCTCCTGATAGACAAAATGGTAATGAAGAACAGTAGGAGAAGGAAAAACCAACCTAAGCATGGCATGGATAGACTATAAAGAAAGCCTTCGACATGATACCACACACATGGCTATAGAATGCCTGAAAAAATATGGGGCAGAGGAAAATACCATCAGCTTCCTCAAAAATACAATGCGCAAACTGGAATACAATACTTACAAGCTCTGGATAAGACTAGCAGAGGTTAATATCAGGCAGAGGGATCTTCCAGGGCGACTCACTGTCCCCACTACTCTTCGTAGTAGCCATGATTCCCATGACAAAAAAAAGTACTACAGAAGATGGATGCCGGGTACTAACTCAAGAAAAGAGGCAACAAAATCAACCATCTGATGTTCATGGACGACATCAAGCTGTATGGTAAGAGCATCAAGGAAATAGATACCCTAATCCAGACTGTAAAGGATTGTATCTGGGGACATCAGCATGGAGTTTGGAATAGAAAAACGCGCCTTAGTCAACATACAATAAGGCAAAGTAACGAGAACTGAAGGGATAAAGCTACCAGATGGGAGCAACATCAAACACGTAGATGAGACAGGATACAAATACCTGGGAATAATGGAAGGAAGAGATATAAAAAACACCAAGAGATGAAGGACACGATCAGGAAAGAATATATGCAGAGACTCACGGCGATACTCAAGTCAAAACTCAACGCCGGAAATATGATAAAAGCCATAAACACATGGGCAGTGCCAGTAATCAGATACAGCGCAGGAATAGTGGAATGGACGAAGGCAGAACTCCGCAGCATAGATCAGACAACCAGGAAACAAATGACAATACACAAAGCACTACACCCAAGAGCAAATACGGACAGACTATACATAACACGAAAGGAAAGGAGGGAGAGGACTACTAAGTATAGAGGAACTGCGTCAACATCGAAAAACAGAGCACTGGGGCAATATCTGAAAAACCAGTGAAGACGGAGTGGCTAAAGAGTGCATGGGAAGAAGGACTAATAAAAGTAGACGAAGACCCAGAACACATACAGAGACAGGAGGAAAGACAGAAAGAACAGAGGACTGGCACAACAAACCATTGCACGGACAATACATGAGACAGACTAAAGAACTAGCCAGCAATGACAATTGGCAATGGCTACAGAGGGGAGAGCTAAAGAAGGAAACTGAAGGAATGATAACAGCGGCACAAGATCAGGCCCTAAGAACCAGATATGTTCAAAGTATGATAGACGGAAATAACATCTCTCCCATATGTAGGAAGTGCAATACGAAAAATGAAACCATAAACCACCATAGCAAGTGAATGCCCGGCACTTGCACAGAACCAGTACAAAAAAGAGGCATGATTCAGTGGCAAAAGCCCTCCACTGGAGTCTTGTGCAAGAAAACATCAGCTACCTTGCAGTAATAAGTGGTACGAGCACCAACCTGAGGAGTGATAGAAAACGATCAGGCGAAAGATCCTCTGGACTATGGTATCAGAACGGATAGGGTGATACATGCAAAACAGACCAGACGTCACGTTGATGACAAAGTCAAGAAGAAAGTATCACTCATTGATGTCGCAATACCATGGGACACCAGAGTTGTTGAGAAGAGAGAGGGAAAAATGGGATAAGTATCAAGATCTGAAAATAGAAATAAGAAGGATATGGGATATGCCAGTGAAAATTGTACCCACCCCTAATCATAGGAGCATTAGGGCACGATCCCAAGATCCCTGAAAAGGAATCTAGAAAAATTAGACGCTGAAGTAGTTCCAGGACTCATGCAGTAGAGTGTGTGATCCTAGAAACGGCGCACATAGAAGAAAAGTATGGACTCTTAAGGAGGGCAGGATGCAACCCGGAACCCCACACTATAAATATCAGTCCCCAGCCTCTGCTCTTACTCCAGTTTGATGGAACGAGAAACGTTTTTGTGAATTTTGTTCAACTTCTTGAGTTTGCTGTTGTTACGAAACACGTGCAATGCCTATTTGGCAAATTGCTGTAAAGTTCTGTATAATAGGAAACACAAACACACATTCACACACACTCACACAAAAACACACATTCACACACACTCACACAAAAACACACATTCACACACACTCACACAAAAACACACATTCACACACACTCACACACACACACACATAATATAATCTAAGGAATAATAAGATTTAAAGCAAAGTCAGTCTGTCACTACAATTCACAAATAAATTAATTATGAATTTACGTCAGTTAAAATATGCTAATAATTATTTTTATAAACATCAAATTTGTACTATAGAATGAACTGTAACGCGTGATACATAAACGATAGGTATAATAACCTGCTTGATATATATTTTTTATTTGTCTGTTGGCCAATAAGGTAACAAATTTGTTATGACAAAATACGCTGAATATTTAAAATTTTGATCCCATGTTCAAATGTAATATGCTTTTGATTGTGAGGTCTATGTTTCATTAGAAGCGATAATGACATCTGTACCAAACATCTATAGACATCACACACAAAATAATATAGATTTTCATTTGAGTTTGAAAAAATACTAATCGAAGTTATCACATTGTTAATTTAAAACGAAAAAAATAAAAAGAATTGTTTTGATATCTGTTTGCGTGTGAAAAGAGAAAATAAAAGAAAAAATATTAGCCAATGTAATCAACAATCGTTCCCCAAATAATACTACAAAAGCAAAAATGAAGCCACAGTTCTTTTCGAATCGTCCAATGAACATCTAACAAACAAGGAAGTCAAAGCAAAGTCAAGATAACAGTGTCACCTAAATTAGGAATCATTCGATATAAAACTACTAAAGGCGACGCCACTGAATCCAAAAAGAAAATGTCTTGCAGGAATCTCATAATAGGCTCTTGGGAAGTCGAAATAAGTTTGTCCAACAACCCCCTGGGCCATTGTGTACTTTGTTAGAGACAAGGAAATCCTCTTCGATGCCTATTGAGACTCAGATATCATTCTGAAATGTGGGAAATTTTCTTCCCTTTTAGCCTGCGCATGTGTGTTGGTGAAATATTTCTATCTTTCATTGTGAGGTTATTTCCTGTGTGTAGGTGTCTATTGGGAGACGAAGCTAGATTATAATTTAATTGCTAATTCTAATTTTTTTTTTTTTTTGCGCTTTTCTCGGGACATTTTTGTAGTAGTCAGATTGTAGTTTAATGTTCATGAATATTGTCTTTTTACGTAACTTTTCTCTATTTTGCGAGTTATTTTAGTTGCATAAATTATTTTTATCTAATCTATTTTAATTTGTTTTTCTATTCATTGGCAGTATTTGATTATATCTTAATAGAATACTGATAGAATCAATGAAATAATTAACCATTCTATAATTTAGTTTTTCGCTAGGAGAGGTGTAAAAGTATTTCGATTGTAAAATTATTAGTTTTTTTTATATATCACAGTACTCCAATTCGACTGGGTGGTATTTATAGTGTGGGGTTCCATGTTGCCTCCTGCCTCCTTAGGAGTCCATCACTTTTCTTACTATGTGCGCAGTTTCTAGGATCACACTCTTCTGCATGAGTCCTGGAGCTACTTCAGGCTCTAGTTTTTCCAGATTCCTTTCAAGGATCTTGAGATAGTGTCTTAGTGTTCCTAAGATTATGGGTACAATTTCTAGTAGCATATCCCCATATCCTTCTTATTTCTATTTTCAGGTCTTGATACTTATCCATTTTTCCCCTCTTTTCCTCTTCAACTCTGGTGTATTGCGACAAATAAGTAAATAAGGTGGAATAGAAAATAACAACGATACACCTGCTATTAGATTTGATATTCTATGACTGCAGTAGACAAACTATTCAACGTTTTAGTTGTAGCTAAGATAAAACGCTTAGCAACCGAGTAGTATTAAATCTGATATACAACACACCGCAGGAAATTGCACTTTGGGCTTGAAAAAAATATGACTCCAGAACTATAGAGAGAAAATGTAAACTAAATTGGAGAGGAAGGCCTCAGGTACAAACAAAATCAGGAATTAACCATCTGGTATTCCTGATCTTGTTTGTACCTGAGGCCTTCCTCTCCAATTGTACTTTAGTAGCTCCTTGACGATGTCTGAATAAAGACGAAAGCGCTTGGATTTCTGAATATCATTTTCCCGTGGATTCGCTTATATATATATATATCTATATATATATATATATATATATATATATATATACTATATATATATATATATATATATATGGTATATGTGTGTTGTGTGTGTTTGTGTGTGTGTGTGTGTGTGTGTGTGGTGTGGTGTGTGTATGTATGTGTGTGTAATAAGAAAAAAGCTACGGCACTGGTATTGAAAACCCCACAAAGATTCTGTTCATGACCTAGGGAATTACCAGGTATTACAGTAAATGAAAAAAGCGAAAATTTGTAGTGTTGTAATAGGTCGCGATTTTCATCTTTTCCTCTGGGCAGGATTTCGGTTTGTGGATTCATTCATGTTATTATTCAAAGCAGCCTTTCCCATGGTTCCTGTGACCCGGATGTTGGCCAAAAAGGACGGTGAGATTATGGTACGAAAAATTTGATCATCAAATGGCTTGTGAAAGGTTCTTGTCACTTTTGAAAATAAATAGTTTATATATCGCAAGTAATAGTTGCAATACATCAATAAATCACTGAACGGTTTTTGTATGCCCACAAAGAAGCAAAGAAAATCAATGTCAAACTTTATAAAACGAAAAATAATGATAAATTTCTAGAAATAATTTGAATATAATAACAGAAAAATGAAAATTAGGTTTCGTAGTCCATGAATCACCTTTACCCCAAAGCCATGTTTTCTTGTTTTATCTTCAATAAAACTTGGAAGATTATGAACGTCAATTTGTGGTTTGATATTGCTATATTATCCCCTATGAAAAATATATTAAAAATCCTTTCGTCCGAAGGGAAGGGATATATAAAAGAAAATATTTGGTTCGCTTTTCTATGTCAAAAATATTTTGCAGTTTAAAAAAAAAAATCACTAAACCTATTTAATGAGAATAGTATATTCCCAAAACGCTCTGCAAGAATGATTTCCGCAACAATTTCTCTTTATTTATTCAGAAGGATATATGTCAATTCCGTGACAATTTCTTCAGGAATCACAAAGGCTGCCAGAATTCACTAACGCAGGCCAAGTATTATCAAGATCATCCTTCCTGAGGAGGAAGTTTATGAAATATTCGACAAGACACTGAAGATTCGTTAGCAATCTATTATTAAATCTCTCTCTCTCTCTCTCTCTCTCTCTCTCTCTCTCTCTCTCTCTCTCTCTCTCTCTCTCTCTCTCTCTCTCTCTAGGATGACCTGGGAATATTATTCATTTTTATCCGCTGTTATTCGTTTGGTGGGTGAGGGTAATAATAATAATAATAATGATAATAATAAATAATAATAATAATAATATTAATAATAATAATAATAATAATAATAATAATAATAATAATAATAATTTAATGTTTTATTGAATATAATGGCAGAATTTACAAAATTTATTTCATACAGAATTCTCTCAATACTCTTTCTTTATAAAATAAATGCTACCAGTTCTGTTTCGAGAATAATAATAATAATAATAATAATAATAATAATAATAATAATAATAATAATAATAATAATAATATAATAATAATAATAATAATAATATCAGGAGAGGGATCTTCCAGGGAGACTCACTGTCCCCACTACTCTTCGTAGTAGCCATGATTCCCATGACAAAAGTACTACAGAAGATGGATGCTGGGTACCAACTCAAGAAAAGAGGCAACAGAATTAACCGTCTGATGTTCAGGACGACATCAAGCTGTATGGTAAGAGCATCAAGGAAATGATATCCTAATTCAGACTGTAAGGATTATATCTGGGAACATCAGGATGGAATTTGGAATAGAAAAATGCGCCTTATTCAACATACAAAAAGGCAAAGTGACGATAACTGAAGGATAAAGCTACCAGATGGGAGCAACATCAAAACACATAGATGAGACGGGATACAAATACCTGGGAATAATGGAAGGATGGGGATATAAAACAACAAGAGATAAAGGACACGATCAGGGAAGAATATATGCAGAGACTCATGGCGATACTCAAGTCAAAACTCAACGCCGGAAATATGATAAAAGCCATAAACACATGGGCAGTGCCAGTAATCAGATACAGCGCAGGAATAGTGTAATGAACGAAGGCAGAACTACGCAGCATAAGTCAGGAAAACAAGGAAACATATGACAATACACATAGCACTACACCAAGAGCAAATACGGACAGACTATACATAACACGAAAGGAAGAGGGAGAGGACTACTAAGTATAGAGGACTGCGTCAACATCGAGAACAGAGCACTGGGGCAATATCTGAAAACCAGTGAAGATGAGTGCTTGGGAAGAAGGACTGATTAAAAGTAGACGAAGACCCGAAATATACGACACAAAGAGAAATGACAAATAGAACAGAGGACTGGCACAACAAACCAATGCACAGACAATACATAAGACAGACTAAAGAACTAGCCAGAGATGACACATGGCAATGGCTGCAGGGGAGAGAGCTCAAGAAGCAAAACTGAAGGAATGATAACAGCGGCACAAGATCAGGCCCTAAAAACCAGATAGTTCAAAAGAACGATAGATGGAAATAACATCTCCTCCCATATGTAGGAAGTGCAGTACGAAAAAATGAAACCATAAATCCACATAGCAAGAGAATACCTGGACAAAACCAGTACAAAAAGATGCATGATTCAGTGGCAAAAGCCCTCCACTGGAGCCTGTGCAAAAACATCAGCTACCTTGCATCAACCTGAAGAAGTAATAGAAAACGATCAGGCAAAGATCCTTTGGACTAGGGTATCAGAACAGATAGGATGATACGTGCAAATAGGACCAGACGTGACTTTCATTGACAAAATCAAGAAGAAAGTATCACTCATTGATGTCGCAATACCATGGGACACCAGAGTTGAAGAGAAAGAGAGGGAAAAAATGAATAAGTAACAAGACATGAAAATAGAAATAGGAAGGATATGGGATTATGCCAGTGGAAATTGTATCCATAATCATAGGAACGCTAGGCACGATCCCAAGATCCCTGAAAAGGAATCTGGAAAAACTAGAGGCTGAAGTAGCTCCAGGACTCATGCAGAAGAGTGTTGATCCTAGAAAAGGCGCAAAGTATTAAGAAAAGTGATGGACTCCTAAGGAGGCAGTATGCAACCCAGAACCCCACACTATAAATACCACCCATTCTAATAGGAGGACTGTGATAGACCAAATAATATAATAATAATAATAATAATAATAATAATAATAATAATAATAATAATAATAATAAAGGTGGCGCCGTGGAGGAGTGGGTTAGGTCCTCAGTGGACTTAAGTCAAGTTAAGCAACATTGGGCTGGTCAGTCGTTGGATGGGTGACCACTCTCCTCGGCGTTGATTCCTTTGGAAAGGATCTTTACCATAAATTCCTCTGTCTACTCAGCTGTAAATGAGTACCTATCACTGATGGGGTAGGGTCCTGCTATGGGTTAAATAGCAAAACTCAGCAATGATGGAAAGAAATGAAGGAATAAACGACAACGACGTAATGAAACCTCTGGCAACAGAGGAGCTTCGTCCGGCAACCAGGTATTCAACCCAATTGAAGGGGAAGACGGTCAGGTACTTGGAGGTCGTCATCCAGCAACTGATCACCACAACGACAGTCATCAAACAGCCTGAGATTGGAGCTACAGAGGCAAAAAGGAAGAAATGGACAAGAGAAGAAAAATAAGGAAATATGGAGATGCTACATCAGAAGCAACCCGACGGAGAGAGGATATAGAAGAAGATTGGTCAACATCTGGAATGAGAGGAATAACACCCCCCAAACAGAGGAGAGCTGGCAGACAAAGTAAGGAACATAAAGAAAAACAACTGGCTCTCCCCAACAGAAAGAGAAGAACTGGAAAGGGAAATGTCACACGACAACGAATTACACGAGGACGAACTGAGAGACGATGCCACAGAAGACGACAGGGAGGATGAGGTATCAAACAACGACACACGAAGAAACACCGACGAAAGTAACAGAGAGGACGGATGGGTAGAAAAGATTAGACAATTGATGGAGCCAGATACAGAGAGAACAAAGATCCCCTCCATGAAAGCCTACAACACCAAGAAATTAAGGGAGAAAACAAGTGAGGTCAATGAAATAATGTGTAATACACACCACCAGTATCACAGAAACAAATAACTTGGTATATGCAGGAGCAAGATTAGTAGCAGAACTGATGGGGATTCGAACACCAACACCACCAGCACAACCAACCCAACAGAAAACCAAACAGCAACCTCCTTGGAAAAGGCGCCTGGAAAAACAAATCATGATGATGAGATCTGACTTGAGTAAACTGAAAGAGATGGCAGTAAAAAGGCTAAGAAGCAAGAAAACAAGGGAGGAACTCAACGAGAAATACAAAGTACAAGAGAGGGGACTAAACAACACAATAGAAGATGTAAAACAGAGGCTTAAGGCCAAAGCACATAAGATCCAACGGTACATGAACAGGAATAAGGGATACCAACAGAACAAACTATTCGGAACCAACCAGAAAAGACTATACAGCCAACTAAGAGGGGAAGACAACCACCCAGAATTCCTGGAGCAATCCGGTATCACACAGCAAACATGCAACATGGCTCCAGGAAGTCAAGAAAGAAGAAACAGGGATAATAAAATAAAGATTCACATTGATCATGACAGACACAGTCAGACACAACTAAAGAAAATGCCACACTGGAAAGCCCCATGTCCCGATGAAGTCCATGGATACTGGCTCAAAAACTTCAAGGCCCTACACCCACGAATAGCAGAACAACTCCAGCATTGTATCTCAAATCACCATGCACCCAAGTGGATGACCACAGGAAGAACATCCTTAGTACAAAAAGACAAGAGTAAGGGAAATATAGCCAGTAACCTATCACCTGCCTACCAATAATGTGGAAGTTACTAACAGGTATCATCAGTGAAAGGCTATACAATTACCTAGAGGAGACAAACACCATCCCTCACCAACAGAAAGGCTGCAGAAGGAAGTGTAGGGGAGCAAAAGACCAGCTCCTGATAGACAAATGGTAATGAAGAACAGTAGGAGAAGGAAAACCAACCTAAGCATGGCATGGATAGACTATAAGAAAGCCTTCGACATGATACCACACACTGGCTAATAGAATGCCTGAAAATATATGGGCAGATGAAAACACCATCAGTTCCTCAAAAATACAATGTGCAACTGGAATACAATACTTACAAGCTCTGGAATAAGACTAGCAGAGGTTAATATCAGGAGAGGGATCTTCCAGGGCGACTCACTGTCCCACTACTCTTCGTAGTAGCCATGATTCCCATCACAAAAGTACTAC
>NC_087200.1:203834012-203851512 GCF_015104395.2 Macrobrachium nipponense
TCAGTATCCGAAAAATCCAAAGGCGGTGCTAAGGAGATTTCAACTGAACAAAAAGGCGAGACAGAGAGAGAGCAGGGAGAAAGGAAGCAGAGAAAAAAGGGGAACAGAGAAGTCGAGTGAAGATAACGACGAAGAGGGGAACGAGGAGAACCAGTGGCGCAGCAACAGGCAGAGAAGAGAGAGAAAGACAGAAGAATCCCCAGAAGAAGAACAGGTGCAAAGTGTGGTGTGCGAAGCAATCAAAGACAGTTGAAATGACAATCAATATTCAGTAAATTTTTTCCCTCGTGCCTATAGACTCGTAATTGCAACAAGTGCCAATTAAGTTTATCAGTCCAAGAGCCCAGTAACTCAGAAGGTGGAAAAACCATTTGTAAGAATCCCTAAACGAAGAATAAAACGTAATTTGTATGGATATATCAATTTAATTTCTCATCCAAAATTTGAACCCTTTTAACGAATCCCAGATTAAGAACATTGAGCAAGACAAGAAGAATTTATATAAGCCTAATTCCCCAAAGTACAGCCTCCACGGCACACGTTACCTTAGATCTGTGCAAAGAAAGTAAGTACCGTCACAGATTATTGGTGGCAGAGCGATGGGATACGATGAGATAAAGATTGATATAGTGACAAGATTAATTGTTGTCGAGCGGTAAGCGATAGAAGAGACAAAAGACACAGCAAGAGAAATGGTGATCATCGACGTGATACGACGTGACTCGAATGACAGTTAAAGACAGCGGCCGCGAAACGGAATCAAAAGTTTAGTGTCGGCATAAGAGATTTCAATCCATTCACGCCACTCGAAAAAGAAAGTTCTCCCCAAAGACAGTTACCAGTGTTTTCCCCTCCCCAAATACAAAGACAGTTACCGAGTCGTAACAATAAAAGCACTCCAAAGTAGCCACCCACACTTTGCGAAGAAAAGCTCCACTCCGAAGAACAAGAACAATCGTTCTACCAGAAGATGAAGATTTTGAACGCATAAAAATATATCAAGAGGAAAGAAAACAATTCCGAAAACGCATCAGTCAACGCCATCGAAAGAGAGAGGGAGAGAGAGGGGAACCCCCCCCCCCCTCCCGAGGAAAGAAGGAAGAGGAGAGAAAGTTCCCCTTCCCGCAGACGATAACAACACATCATTCAACACGCTGGTAGGCGAATGCAAGCTGTCAGGACGCAACCCCGGGTGCCGAAGGTGACGCAAGTTAAGTCCAAATAAATGTCCACACACTTACATAACATTAACCTTTTTAAAGGAAATTACGCGATTAACATTTCAGTTTAGACAATTTTCTGGTATTTCAAGATTAAAAGATTTTCACACAACTTTTTTTTTGGCAACGAAAACTCTACGATATTTCATTTTACTAATTATACTAATCAGCTACTAAGACACTTTTCCCGACATTTGTATTTACTAACCAATAACTTTAAATTTTAATTTGAATTTAGATTGTGTCATTTTATTTTGATTTTTTGTGATTTTGGTTGTTTTGTGATTTCTTATACTTTGATTTTTTTTGTTTTAGTATTTGCTTTTTACTTGTTACGTCGAGTGAATGTTTACTTGTTTTTATTTTGTTTGTTTAGGATAACAAGGGTAATTCACGGGAGGTCTCTCGTTAGCGTACACTTTACGGTCAGTTCAGTATCGTTTTACCAGTACTGTTAAGAGGGTTTTTTTTGTTGTTTAAGAATCGCTTACCGGTAACGTAAGACTTTGAGAATATTTCTGGGGAAAATTCTTTTACCTTTTTTGGGTGATCGAATACTTAAGTAAAAACAGTTTATTGTCATTATCATTATTTTCTTTTTGGGATATTACTGTCATAACTTTGATACTTTTAATGATACTCCGTACTTAAGAAAATTTCCATTAACGAGTCGATGGTCAAAGGGAGACCGACTCCTTATCAGAACGTAAGAACGCCTGTGCTCACGAGAAGTCAAACAAGGAAATTACCATGCCGGAAGGTACACGTCCGCGAATTCGAACGCAGCAGTAATGGAACACATAAGGGACATGTGATTATTCACATAGCTAAATTTTGCGGAAGAAAGAACGGCCATTTAGCTTGTAACTTAGAGAACTGGATAGAGCAAGTGGAGACACGCCTAGATAGCATAACGGGGACAGATAGAGAAGAGCTTATTGAAGCTAAGAGTTATCTTCTTGATTTGGAAGCCGGAGGAGACTTAGAAACGATACGTCCACTCCGAGACTTACCGAGATCTTAAGAATTGGGAAGAATTGAAACGGTATTTCAGGAAGGTTTATTCCACAGTTGGGTGAAAGAGATCCAGTTACTAGCTTGGCAAGGTTAGTGCGTCAATTTAAGTTAGACGAAAGACGTTATCAAGAGTTTAGCTCTCAGTTGTATAACAATATGAATGAATGGGGTAACTTCATGGAAACCACAGGTTGGATAGAGGTAGAAGGAGGCAAGCAAAAAATGCTTATGAGTCATGTCAAAAAAATATTTAGACTAGCAATAATGATCGGAAGCCTGCCAACGGAAGTTATTGCAAGATGACTCGTAAGTGGGAAACATATGATGATGTAGCAGAGATTGAAGAGGAGGAAACAAAAATCTTAGGTAGAAGACCTGAAGGGAATCCTATATACAGACCTTTTAGTCGCTATAGGACAAAAGGAAAAAGGTCCAAATAGATCGAGGACACCATCTAGAAATCAGAATAAGATACCAGGTAAATCTTCTCAAGGAGGATTTTCGACAGTCACGTGTTATAACTGTCAGAAGAGAGGACATTATGCCAGTGACTGCCGAGGGATAGCCTTCTGTCCTTTCCATAAGAGAACAGGACATAGTGCTCGAGAATGCAGAAATAAATTTGTTTCAGCTCCTAGAGGTAGATCTCAGTCGAGAGGCAGAAGTTAGAACCAATAGTCAATCTCCCCCAGTTAGAGGAAATAGAGATTCCGCCCCAAATAGATATCCCAATCAAAACAGCAAGTATAGGGTATCAACCAGCATCAGTCAATGTCGGACGACGCAATGGGAAATTTTCTGCTTACTGGTACAATGAATCTTCCTCTATAACGAGAGAGAACGTCCGGAATGTCAAGGCTAAGCCCAGCTACACAGGTTAGCAAAGTTGATGTAGGAAATGAATATAATTATAGACCATTATTTCCCGCACATGTCGGTCTAGAGAAACCTATCGTTACATTCTTTGATACAGGAAGTCCTAAGAATATAATGTCAGAAAAAAAGGTGTATCTGTTGTATTTTTCTCACTTAAGTTTGAATCCAGCAGTAGACTGTAGAATCACAGACGTCCAGGGTAATGATATCCACGTAATTGGACAGTAGATTTCCATTTAGGCTAGGAAGAATTGCTCTAAGAGAAAAGGTTCTGGTAGCCAGAGATATACAATTAACTTTTGCTCATTTGCTGATAGGTTATCCAACTATGGCTAGACAAGGTATAAGCATTGATGCTCCTAGAGAACAACTAGTGATTAACAACGGTCGTGAGATTTCTAGAATACCATTATGCAAGTTAATTAAAAGAACCCAGACTATAGAGAATCCACACTGAAAGGTATCCTAAAGAAGGATAAGACAGAGGGAAGATATCCAGAATGCATCACGAGTTCACACAGATCATTAACCTTTTAGAATCAAATCAATGCACTTATTTAAAGCTAGAGAGGGAATTAAGACTTAAACCAGGAGAAAGTACGTGGGTAGAAGTACAGTAAATCCAATTTTTGAAGGAAAGGAAATTCTCACGCTTACTGAAAAGTCGCAAGTAAATGGAATACATTATTCTTCTAGTTTACATGAAGTCAGACAGAGCAAAATAGCGTTACAGATTACGAATAACAGAGGAGGAAAGGTTAAGTTAACACCAGGTACAGAGATAGGCCTAGCAGAAGTATACTCCATACCTATCCGAGTTGTAGAAAGGGAAACGGTAGCCGCGATCCGTAAAGGAAATGAAAATTACGCTCAGGACATAAAACTGAGAAGAGCTAAGATAGGATCTCATTTAAAGGACATTAAGGAAAACCATGTTAGAGAAGAATTCTAGACTTACTGTGCGAATATAATGATATAGTCGCTCTAGACAGCGACACCATTGGGAAATACACGCGAAATAACGCACAAGATAGACATTCCATCGAACACAAAGCCATCTACATACCAGCCTATAGAGTAGCACATTCCCAGAAGGAGATCATTGAAAGAGAAGTACAAAGAATGAATAGGCAAGGAATAATAGACATCTAAATCCCCATGGTCTTTTCCACTTTTGCTAGTTCCTAAAAGGGACAAAAACTTAATAGAATAGTTGTGGATTTCAGAAAAATTGAACAAAATTACTGAAAATGATCCTTATCCAATGCCGTCAATGCGAGATCTTATCGCTACTATAGGGTCCAAGAAGTACTTCACCACAATAGATTTATTGCAGGGATTCTTGCAAATCCCTCTAGACGAAGAAAGTAAACCTTTGACTGCTTTTTCCACTAGTAACGGCAGATACCAGTATGTAAGAATGTCCTTTGGTCTAAAGTCAAGCCCGGTAACTTTTGTAAAGATTAATGGATAAAATTTTGGGCGATTTACTAGGCAAGGACGTACACTGTTACATAGATGATTTGGTAATAGCAACAGACACTATAGAGGAACACATAGACTTAGTCAGAGAAGTCCTAAAGAGATTAAGGAAAGCCAACCTGAAGCTTAAATTAAAGAAGTGTAACTTCCTTAAAAGGAAAATAGACTACCTTGGCGGCATACACTAAGTGAAAAGGGGCGTAGAAGTAAACGACTTAAAGATTAGTCAATCAAGGAATATCCTACACCTCAGTGCAAGAAGGACGTAAAGTCATTCTTAGGTTTAGCAGGTTTTTACCGCAAGTTCATAGGAACTTTGCAGTCATATCCGCACCACTAACTGAACTTTTAAAGGAACGTATCATTTATATGGACAGACGAGCAGCAAGAAGCATTCGATGAATTGAAAGAAAGATTAACACATCCGCCAGTACTTAGCTTCCCAGACTTTGGCAAAGAATTCTTTTTAGCCACGGACGCAAGCCACATTGGTATAGGAGCATGTTTAATGCAAAGACAAGATAACAAGTATAATGCCATAGCTTATTAACAGTAGAAATTAAAGCCCTCAGAAGTGAACTACTCAGTAACAGACCTCGAGTCTCTAGCTATAATAGACGCTTTAAAGCATTTCAGATATATAATTTTTTGGTTACAAGATAACCGTCTTCACGGATCATTCAGCTGCAGTAGAATGCTAAAGAACCCTAATTTTTCTGGACGAAGAGCCCGTTGGTTCATGACAGCCCAAGATTATGATATAGAGGTGAAATATGTCCCTGGGAAGACGAATAAGGTAGCAGATGCATTATCAAGATATGTATCACAAGATGATAGTATAAATATGATAAGTCAAGAAGAAGAAAAGAATGAAACAATGTGCAATGACGTAAATGTACTCACCATGCATTATACAGAGGAGCTTTCCCGGCAAAATTTCATAAGGGAACAAGAAAGAGATGAAGATATAAGGGAACTGTTCAAATACGTTAGAAACGAAAGAAAACACAGCCAACAAGAATTAACCGAACTAGGTAGGAAGGTTGGATGTCCCACAGATGCACTAACGGACATAGATGGCGTATTAATTTGGATGTGTCACGAATATGACCCATTTGGTCAATTTCTAGGTGTACTGCACAAAAGGTTAGTACCTAAGAGTCTAAGAAACAAGGTCATTGAGCTAATGCACGACGATGACATGAGAGCTCACCCAGGAAGGGATGAGACAATTAGATTAATCCAAAGAACTTTCCATTGGAAGGGAATTCACAAGGATGTTAGTAATTATGTGAAGAGCTGCAATACATGCAACAGCTACAAAGGAAGAACAGACAAGGAAGTACCACTAGGGAAATATCCTATCCCACAGACTCCTTTCGAAAGAGTATCTATTGATCTTATCACTAATCTTCATACCACGAGTAAAGGGAATAGAATATACTAGTATGTATCGACGCGCTCACGAGATATACAGAGTTGGTACACTAACTAGTAAAAAAGTGCAAGGATTGTGCAACCGCACTCTTCGATAAGCTATTTTGCAGATATTCTGCCCCACAGCTCATTATCTCTGATAATGGGACCGAGTCAACAACTCATTAGTTCAAGAAATTTGCAACGCCTTTAAGGTAGAAAAGGTAGCGATACAGCCGTATCACCCAGCTAGCAATGGCTTGGTAGAAAGGAATAACAGAAAGGTTTTAGATGTATTACGTCACACGGTAGGACAGGACCCTGACTGGGACGTCAATTTACCTTTAGTCCAATTATCATTAAATGCAAGGCATCATACGAGTACTCGAGCAACTCCCATAAAAGCTTTGATGGGATATGAACCCAGATTACCTATGCATGGCTGAATCAGCCAATACAGCCTAATTACTCTGAAGATATCATGAAGATAAGAATCGGAAACTTTAAAGTAATCCACAAGCAATTGCACAAGAATCTAGAAGAAGCCCAGCAGAATATGATAGAGAAGCATCAAGAAGTATAAGGCCTGTAGACTACAAGAAAGGGGGATGAAGTCTATATAAGAAGGAAGTAAGAAGTGGTATTAATTATAAGTTAGCCCACAAAAATTCACAGGACCATACAAGGTCGTAGACGTACAAGAAACTAAGATAAAGGTTAAGAAAATGAATAACCAAATGCCTTCCACATATGCTGAATCATTAGAAGAAGAAGAATTTGGATAAACAAGGACAAGGTCAGAGAACCAAAAGAAGTTAAAGAATCCGAAATGACAGAGACGTCAGAAGAAATTCCAGAAGAAGGAACTAGATATAACCTAAGAAATAGAAGAGTCACTTTTCAGTGAAACAGAAGAACAAACCCATTAATTCATCCCATTATTCCCATGTATTTATTTGATTTCTTATTGCTAAGTTTACCGCCATCGGTGACTTAGGAATAATCTTTTTTATTGTTACAATTCTTACTTTAATTAGTCGGTTTGTAGCAAGAATTTTGGGAGTCATGTGCACTAACTTCAAATTTATTTTGACTTGAAGGGAAAAATTTGGGTATGTAAGAAACGGTTTAAATGCGCAGTATAAGAATTTCAAGACGTATATTAAGTTTAATCGTTCCATAAGAACATTCTTAGAAGTAAAAGAATAAATAAGACGGGTTAAGATAGACATTAAGAGATTTTAAGATAAGAGAATTCGTTTCAGAAATGATTATGATTTTGAAGGGGTAATTAATATACTTACTTTGTTCAAATCCATTAGATGTTGATTGATGATAACTTACTAATAAGATATTAAGTGATGAAGACTCACTAACAAGATGTTAATTGATGAAGACTCATTAACAAGATAGTAGTTGTTGAAAACTTACTAACAAGATATTGATTGGTGAAAGCTAACTAATTGTTGTCACAGTAGAAGAAACCTACAAGTATTAACCACTAACCGGTTCCTTTAACCGAGTTGCCAATTTTGTTTTAGTATCAAGCAGTAAGGTTATAGTTTAATGTACAAGGTTACTCAGAAATTACAGTAAGAATGTCCAATGAAATTTTGCATAAACACAATACACAATCTCCGTAGGAAGTCAAGGACACACTTGTTATTGCATACAAATACACAAGGATATTTTCTCCCAGGACTTGTCTCGAAGCAGCAGGTCGCAGCAAACAAGAAGACATCAAGTGTCAACGAAGAACGAAATTTATTTTCCATAAAAGAAAGACGATATCCACCTAGATAGAATACGACTGAGGACTGAACCAATCATGTACTGTGAACTTGGATAGTTACCATTATTTTTTGCTTTCTACCATGCATTTATATAACTTAGTGACTCAAGGGCTTATGTATGTTTAACTTTCAGTTTTCTTGTTTTTGGTGATTTATTTTTGTTTGCATTCAGTTTCATGTTTCTTAATGTGATTTACTCATATTTGAATTCAGTTTGATGATTCTTTTAATATTACTTAATCAAGTACTTGTTTCATATTCATATTCAGTTTTTTATGTTTCTCTGAATGTTACTTGCTCAAGAATTATTCATGTTTACATTCAATTTTGATTGTTGCCCTTAATGTTACTTAATCAAGATTTGCTCATGTTTTACATTCACTTTGATGTTTTTGAATTAAAGTTTCAATATTATTTGTTCCAAGAAGCATAAGTTAGGAGTCCTCTGGTAGGTATAATATTTGCTTCAGCTTAGATAACGCTGTCGGAGTCAGCGAGTAGCGGGCCGAGACTGTAATAGTGTGGCACAGTGTCGTTATTACAAAAGGCAATAACTTAATAATACTTAAGAAAAACAAAAGGCACGAAACGGATAATAAGAGAAGAAAAAGATTTTCACAAGGAAAAGGGAATAAGATAATGACTTTTCTTAGCGAAGGGATTTTGTTACTCAAAACATTAGGCTTTTAGCCATCAGACATCTGGTTTTCATCTCCCCAAAATACCGCTGTTCGTACCAGCGATTAGTGACCAACAAGAGATTATGGTCGATGAGGGATATTGCCCAGGCATATTCGAGAAATTGGAAACTACTCTCATTAGCGCCTATGACTAATCACCGTTCCCTTCGTGAACAGGTCAGAGAGAGCCATCTGGCATACGTTAAAAAGGAATTCTATGACCCGTTTGTTAGAAAGAGGGAAAGTACCAATTCTTAAACAAAAGCTCCACCTCCCAAAGGTAGGCCTCTACTATCGACGAATCAAAAGCCATGAGTGTTGGTCATAAGACAGCCCAAAAGAAGTATCAACGAATGACCTATGAGGTTACCAAAGGATTACCCCCGCCCTAAGAAGCCAGGACATGAAGAAAGGAGGCGTATACAAATTCACAGCCTACGAATTACTGTAGAAGACCTGACAGGAAGGGCGGTTCTCGTATGAAGTTAGTAGCCACTAAGACACAAAAAGTCTTTCAGAAAATGCCACACCCAGTCAGTATCCGAAAAATCCAAAGGCGGGGCTAAGGAGATTTCAACTGAACAAAAAGGCGAGACAGAGAGAGAGCAGGGAGAAAAGGAAGCAGAGAAAAAAGGGGAACAGAGAAGTCGAGAGAAGATAACGACAAAGAGGGGAACGAGGAGAACCAGTGGCGCAGCAACAGGCAGAGAAGAGGGAGAAAGACAGAAGAATCCCCAGAAGAAGAACAGGTGCAAAAGTGTGGTGTGCGAAGCAATCAAAGACAGTGAAAGTGACAATCAAATTATTCAGTAATTTCCCTCGTGCCTATAGACTCGTAATTGCAACAAGTGCCAATTAAGTTTTATCAGTCCAAGAGCCCAGTAAACTCAGAAGGTGGAAAACCATTTGTAAGAATCCCTAACGAAGAATAAAACGTAATTTGTATGGATATATCAATTTATTTCTCATCCAAAATTTGAACCCTTTTAACGAATCCCAGATTAAGAACATTGAGCAAGACCAGAAGAATTTATATAAGCCTAATTCCCCAAAGTACAGCCTCCACGGCGCACGTTACCTTAGATCTGTGCAAGAAAGTAAGTACCGTCCATATATATACATATATATATATATATATATATATGTGTATATATATGTATATATATATATATATATATATATATATATATATATATATATATATATATATATATATATATATATATATATATATATATATATATATATATATATATATATATATATATGTATATATAAATATATTTATATATATATATATATATATATATATATATATATATATATATATATATATATATATATATATATATATATATGAATAAAATTGATCACAAAGTATACAAAACGTGATGCTATGTATAAATAAAGGTTTTTTTGCCACGATGGAAAAACATGAAAAGGGAGATAGCCAAGTACTTTCTGTCCTGTTCGGCTAAAAGTTCATGGTCGCCTCACGCGACATGAACTTTAGCCTCTCGCGGTGGTGTAGTAGGTAAAAGCTTCACTGACGTTCCTGGATTTGAAAGGATCCATGGTTTCGCGCCTGGTCCAGGCAAGTCTATTATCGAGAAAAAATTCCCCTTCGGTTAAGCATATATGAAAATATATTGATTCCGAGGTAGAGCTAATTAGATATTAAAGGACATTGTAGCTCGATATATGTATATGAATCACGGGAAAGTGATATGACTTATAGATTGGCTACGTGCTGTCAAAAGCATTACAAACACTACTGGAGTCGAGGTGGGTTGTATTGTCTCCAAACCAACTAATTACCTGCGCGCGAAAAGTACATGAGGGTGAGAGGCGACATGAACTTTTAGCCTCTCGCGGTGGTGTAGTAGGTAAAAGCTTCACTAACATTCCTGGATTTGAAAGGATCCATGGGTTTGCGCCCTGGTCCAGGCAAGTCTATTATCGGAGAAAAAATTCCACTTCGGTTAAGCATATATGAATTATATTAATTCCGAGGTAGAGCAAATTAGATATTAAAGGCCATTGTAGCTCGATATATATATATATATATATATATATATATATATATATATATATAGTATCTATATATATATATATATATATGTGTGTGTGTGTGTGTGTGTGTGTGTGTGTGTGTGTATGTGTACACATACACATACATATGTATTCAGTACAAGCTATTTCATAATAGACTTAATAACACTCAACTAATATTTTCCCCCTCAATCTCCTTTTCATGGCAGGAAAGCATGTGCGTACTCATGAAACAAACTTTGTAGAATGCCTCTTCTCTCTCTCTCTCTCTCTCTCTCTCTCTCTCTCTCTCTCTCTCTCTCTGTATAGTCAAAAGATGAAAGTATGGTACTTGGTGTTCAATTTCCCAACACGACCCTTGAAAAGGGGTTTATATAAGAGAAAATGCAGGTCTTGCTTCCGGGGATTTGCCTGTTCATACAAACGCCTTAGAGCTCCAGCCATGGAGAAGAATGATCCTACAAAATATTTAAAGAAAAAAGTAGAAAAATAAAAGATATGAAGAGGGTTAGTAAAAATAAAATCAAAACGAGAGAAAAGGAAATATTTTAGGTTTATGAGAATTCATATGTCCTCGACATAGGGGTGGGTGAATAATGTTCTACGTTTTGGTAGCTTGTAAGACGAGAGAGAGAGAGAGAGAGAGAGAGAGAGAGAGAGAGAGTTTGCATATCTTCGGGCAGGCTTAGCTGACAATATGCCCTCGTTTGATAGGTTGTAAGGAGAGAGGAGAGAGAGGGCGGGATGGAGGCGGGGGCAACAGAAAAAGTGTTACTATTTCCCTCAAAGCGATACAGTGAGGGGACAATAAAGAGAGAGAGAGAGAGAGAGAGAGAGAGAGAGAGAGAGAGAGAGTTCCATTCTAGTATAACAGTGTGCTTGTATGTCACCTCAGCATAAGCATATTTTATATCATTTGTAAATAAATTAATTGGCAATAGAAATTAACATAAACTGATTAAACATTAAAAAAAAATATCATGTAATGACAGTTGCAATAGTGAAAACTAGCATTATTTGATAACAAACAAAAAGTTACTGATTATTATAAATTAAGCGAAAACGAAAGTTGTTTAATAAAGTTATGCAGTGCATACTGTTGGCAATAATGTCAAACAATAATCAGAAACAATAACAAAGCCACTCAGTATCATACTCTCCGGCAACCAGACTTAACTCAAAGTCCGGCACATTTGCCAAAATCACCTGAGGTCAAGTGAGCGATCACTCAACAAGCGATAGAAAACCATTTTGAAATCTGTATGGTAGTCCATTTGCGAAACAGCTACGCGTGAAATTCATCCAGCAATGCCGTTCGTTTCCAAACACCATGAATGAATACCCTATCAGCGTGATCTTTGTCGTGTGATCTCTGTGATTTCTAAAACTGATATGGCCCAGTGACCAAATTGAAGGCATAAGTATAATGTGGTATCTACTGATTTCAAGAACTAATTTGGCACAGTGGAAAAGAAAATTTGTAGACATGTGGTATATGGTCTATGTGATTTCAAGAATTGATTTGGCCCTGTGACGAAATTGCAGTTTGATAACGGTCAAGTGATCTTCGTGATTTTCAAAAACTGATTTGACCCAGAGATGATATTATGGGCAGTTATTTGGCCTCTGTGATTTCTAGAGGTGTACTGTAGTCTCTTTCCATAACTGTGCTATAATTTTTTCTTCCTGAACACTGTTCTCCAAATTAAATCCTCGCAACGCTGCACAAATCAAAAAATTATTAATACTTCTAGAGCTCATAAACAGCATCATTCGGAAGACGATAAAAGTGTTATAATTCCCTGTGTGCTCTGGAAGCTCTGGGATGTTTGAAAAAGTATTCGTTTAATAAACAGAGTTTCGGTTAAACGTAGGAATGAGAGGAATTTGAATTGATGAAGTTGGCATAATAAGAAGCTATTAAGAATTATATGAATAAGAGGCCTTCTTTGCTTCTTGAGGACGTCTGGAATAAAAATAAAATTGTGGCCAACTTCTCACATACTCATTTAAATATAGTAGACTTAGCTACAGAAAGATTATTACCGTAAGGATAAAAACAATATACTCTTTTGAAGGTAAGTAGCTCTTATCACAACTGGAGAAGAGAGAGGAGAGAGGAGAAGACGTGAGAAGGAGAGAGAGAAGAAGAGAGAGAGAGAGAGAGAGAGAGAATGTCCTTCATTCTTAACAATACAATTCTCAGAATTATTTTTTATAGTAAAATCATTCTGAGAACTGTAATCGTTTATGTCATATACCAAAAGAATATTAATTGATTAGACGCCTCATACCTCAGGCAAAATCACCGCGATACCCAGGTGGAACGATGACATGAGGGCAAAAAAAAATAAATTATCGAAGAATTATGAAAGAAATCAATATTTTTTTCCTGCTCTCAAAGGAGAGTGAAAGTAGAAAGATTTTTTATGATAACTATTTTACTATCATAGGTAGTTGGTAATGCTGAATGAGTATGATAAGATGAAAGAGAACATATAAAGAAGAGAGAAGGACGGTAATAGACGTTGATAGAAAGTAAGATATCAAAATTGTATTTTCCTTGATGTTTTGTTGCTTATAGCCTATTGCTGAATTTCTTCAATGCCAAATAGGTTCTATATTAATCTATCATATATATATATATATATATATATATATATATATATATATATATATATATATATATATATGTATAAATAATATATTCCTACTCTTTTATTAGGCTTCAGTGTGACGTGATGGTGTTTAGATACCAGATTCTTAAATTTACAAAGAACAACTTACCACGTGCTTTCAAATATGTTAAACATAATATTCTTTTAGAAGCAATAAATGCTTTGCTAAGCAAAAACAATTTTAGAAAAAGTCTACATTAAAAATGAATTCCATTACGTATAAAGGACCCTGTCATCCCAGACTTGACCTAAAAATACTCGAAGAAAAATAAGTAAAAACATAATTAAAAGATGTTTATCGGTCATTCCATAGTTCAAATGACCTTTAGCCTTATAGAGAATCATTTGTTATTATCATAATTTCACTCTGCGTAATTATTGATGCATAACCGACAATAACCCGAGGCTGCGCGCCAGAATTGACTACAAATTCCTTTTGATAATCTGGAGTCAATTATGGAAATTTGTTTGCAGAGTTCCCTCCGTTATTTCCAAGAGAGAGAGAGAGAGAGAGAGAGAGAGAGAGAGAGGAGGCAGTGATAGTAATTAAAGTATCAGTCAACTAATTCTATCCCATCTAAATCAATCAAATACTAAAGAATTAAATGCATAGATTTAGAATAATTTTTCCTTCGTTTGTCATAAAATGCATAATATATATATATATATATATCTATATATATATATATTATATTATATATACTATATATATATATATATATATATATATATAAATAAGGAAACAGGAAAAATATAAAAAAAACCCAACCCAGTGAAATGGGGAAAGTAAAAACAGTATAACAGAAAGGGGGAGGCAACACCAGTCACTCTGATATTTATAGTTCTCCCTTCGCACCTTTTCAACGCAATATAGGACAAAAATATTGAACGTTCGTAAAATAAAAATGCCATGAAACGAACAGAGGACCATTTTTAACCAGAACGGAGGTAAGTGAGATGTGTTCGTAACGGGTAAAAATTACATTATTTCGGTTTGGGATACTTTCAGTCACTAACTTTTATAATGACGTATGTTCGAAAAAAAAAAAGTGAATGATGGTAATTATATAGTGTTAAGTTAATTGTGTTTTTATTAAGCGTATTGTGAATAAGGTAGATGTGGCCTTTTAGATATCATGTGGTTATGCAAACGATTGTCTGGTTATCCATCAGTTTAATTTATATAAAGATTATTGAAATAAATTGTATACTGATTTACTCAGACCATCGTTTGAAAGGCTGGAAAATAAAGAAATGAGAAATTCCTGGGTGGTAAATATTACTGATATGTTTATTGTCAGACTGAGATGGTATGGACATGTGGTAGGAATGAGGAGGCTTGGGATGAACCTACTGAGGTCAGAAGGCCAAGAGCGAGGGGAAGGATTCGACGGAGGGATAAAGTGAGGAAGAAACTGGATAAGAAGGGTCGAATGGATGAAGTTACTTTCGGCTGGAGTTAGAGGCGAAACATCCAGGCAATCGACCCCTTAGCTTAAAGAGAGTGATAAAGATGAATTAAGATTTTATGATCTTAATTCATAAGAAAAGGTTATTATTTCCCATGTGTATCATCTGTATTACTCAGGAGAACCTATTAAAGCCACAAAATGATGCTTAATGTTCTGATAAAGTTTCAACAATACAATCTGCCTTTGTAAAAGCACGACCAATTTCGTCCAAAACAACCTACACCGGTTTGAGTAACTACTCTAGGGTAGACAGTTCATATCCTGGAAGGCAATGAGATCATTGTAGCCCAGACAAATCTTATTAAAACCACGTGAATAATACGCAGAGCTATTATATAAAAAATTTCATTAATAGCAATTAATGACACTACGACACAAAACATGATACTGGGGTTAACAATCTTTAATTATCAAAGAAACTATCTAACTACAAACTTCCAATACGTCTGGAAACTGAACTTTCTGAAAATGACTGAAGTTTGATTGTGGTTCAAGAAGTTACCTTCCAGGTGTTACGTCAAGTTTTTGTCATTTTTTTTTATTTATGACGTTGTTCGTATGATAATGCTCTATGAAAAAAACCCATTATTAAGTTATTCAATGAATATAATTGACTGAATAAACAGTTCACTTATTGTTTGGGCTAAATCTACAATTCAAAAGCGCTATATTACCTCGATTAGTATAGATGTGATAACTGTACGTAATTAACTAAAGATTTTGGCTTTATCTTGATACTCGCTGTGGTAAAAACCTTAATAAATTAATTCAGTTAATATAATTTATAATTGACTGAGTAAATTGTCGGTATTATTCGAACCCAATCTAAAACTTAAGATTACTTCGTTTCAAATATATATATATATATTATATATATATATATATATATATATATATATATATATATATATATATATATATATATATATATATATATATATATATATATATATATATATATATATATATATATATATATATATATATATATCTATATATATATATATATATATGTGTGTGTGTGTGTGTTGTGTGTGTGTTTGTGTGTGTATATATATAATATATATATATATATATATATATATATATATATATATATATATATATATATATATATATATATATATATATATTATCATCAATGAAGGGAAGAGGACGCAAACAGATGTACATGTTGTCTTTATAGCGACGTTTCGTAATTATCAAATTAATTACATCATCAGGCTGTTAAAATGAAAAATAAAATTCCTAGAAAAATTGTTAATAAAGCAAAACTAAAAATAAAAAATTCAGAAATGCAAAAGCTAAAAAAAATTATTCTTACTAAGTGTACAAATTGAAATCTGCATTGAACACCCGTAGGTCTTCCTCCCCTCTGTATTTGTCTTGACTTGTGTTTGTTTATTTATGTTTTTTATGTTTACGTTTAGTTTAACGCTGTCACTCCTCTAGGTCGGTCCTTAACTTCTTGTTCTTTAACTGTTCACTGCTGCTTTCAATTTTTGTCAATTTTTTGCTTATTTTATGTTCATTTATCTTTCATTTTAAAGTATGTCCTTTTAAACTAATTGAATTCCTTAATTTTAATGTGTATATTTTCTACACTTAGTAAGAATAATTTTTTTTAGCTTTTGCATTTCTGAATTTTTAATTTTTAGTTTTGTTTTTACAATTTTACTAGAAATTTTATTTTTCATTTTAACAGCCTGATGATGCAGTTAATTTGGTAATTACGAAACGTTCGCAATAAAGACAGCATGTACATCTGTGTGTGTCCTCTTCCCTTCATTGATGATTATTAATATGGATTGACTACTGGCTCCTGGCACTAGGCTATACATATATATATATATATATATATATATATATATATATATATATATATATATATATATATATATATATATATATATATATATATATATATATATATATATATACCAGATACTTATGTATTTTAATAGCCCCAATTCCCTTCTTAATTTCTCCTATTCATCGCATTTTTTGGATGCGCTCGTCAATACAAAGCCTCAGATCCAAGTGATAAACTTTTGGATTTGGAATTTAAAAATTTGAATCAGAAAAGCTATGCTGTTTGATAAGATAAAAATAATTGTTTATATACAACGTTTCTTTGTTGTTATTTCTAGAATGCGGACTCTTTTTATTCAAATTAAGATATATTTCAAATCCAAAAGTTTATTCATATGATTATAATTAGTATTCTATATGTACAAAATATAAAAAGAGTATAGATAAACCTCTCTATCTTCCTTTATTAGCACTCGTGGAATATTAAAAAAAAAAAAAAAAAAACACTTGGTCTCTGACAAAACAGTTATGCCATTTTATATTTCAGTGTCACAGTCCTTGTGACTAACTCGAATTCGTTATTAGTCATTGAGGTTTATTGTCATACCATGATATTTCCACATTCTGAAGCAGAGCAAAGCAAGACTAAGAAATCCCTGTACGAGTAACAGATCTTGGTCAAAGCCGAATCGTTTCTCAGGACTGTTACCGAGCCTGGATTGCGGGAAAGTGTATTACCCTGCAACCATCGATCTCAGCTGCATTATAATAAGAGACCCATTTTCATTCTTCAGTGGCACGTGAGCTCCTTCCCCCCTGCGGGTCATAAAGGTGAATTGGGGGAAAAGATCGGATGAAATGCGTCTGAAAGGATTTGAAATATTTTATTGAGAGATTTTTTGTCTCTTTTTTGCTGGTATGTGAAATTTGGCTCGATGTCGAACAGTAGTAGTGAGTGACCCAATAGTAAAAACAGAAAGTTGTCATGTGAAATTTGACAAA
>NC_087200.1:203856512-203871512 GCF_015104395.2 Macrobrachium nipponense
ACAGCCACCGGAATTTCGGCCAATATACACCATGGAGGTCCAAAATACTTTCCACGAAAAATTCAGCAAGAGATGAAAGAAAGAAAGTAGGACGAAAGACCCAGCTCTCAGTAGTAACAAAAACAAGGGTCAGTCAGGGATGAAAGAGAACAGAGGGAGGGTTCAGGGATTCCTGAACAGGAAATGCTTTTAGGTCAGAGGTGTCCAAGTGGCCTTTAAGACGCGTGAATCATTCCAGGTGAAAGGGGAAAGACGTCCAAAGTTGGAGGAGTTCTGGAGAAAGGATTTGTTTATGTAAAGGTTTCCGGGAAACGTTTGGGGGAAAATGTAAAAAGGTTCGTAGTACTACTGTATAAGAATGAAATTTGTAAAGAAAAAGAACTATTAAATGATGAGGTATATCGAGATTATACCAGATATAGGGAGTTTCGAAAATGACGCTGTCAATAACTAGATCTAAAATTTAATAAAAAAAAAAACTTATTCATATGGAAAAAGCCCACAGGGGCCATTGGCTTGACATTCAAGTTTGCAAGCAAAGAACATGGCGTTCACTTGAAAGAAGTAATAGAAGGTAACAGGAATTACAGAATGAAGAGATCAATTTAGATCAAATATCTCTCTCTCTCTCTCTCTCTCTCTCTCTCTCTCTCTCTCTCTCTCTCTCTCTCTCTCTCTCTCTCTCTCTCCACCCAAATTTCATTATCCGATATCAAGGTACAAAGCCATAATGCCCGTTAATGACTCAACAATACGATTTTACTATATATAAACGTATACATATATATTCATGGATTGAACACATAGATATATAGATAGGTAGATAGACAGACAGATAGATAGAGATACACGGTAATAGATAGACACAACAGCATCATATAAACTTCAACTGCTACAGGAAGCGCGATTCATGGCGGGTATGATTTCTGCCTCCGTTCCCTACAATTTTTCCAAACAGCTTTTTCAGTCGGATACTTTATTGCAATTTCCTTTTTTTTTTATCTAGTGTGTATGGAGGGTTTTAAGTTAAATGGAAATTCGTTGGTCTGGAACGATGTATACTCCTGGAATCGCTGACCGGAACGCTGGAATATTCTTTGCATGCCGATATTTACTACGCTCTCTCTCTCTCTCTCTCTCTCTCTCTCTCTGTACACACACACACACACACACACACACTATATATATATATATATATATATATATATATATATATATATATATATATATATATATATATATATACATATATATATATATATATATATATATATATATATATATATATATATGTATATATGTATATATATATTTCATTTTTATTTTATATGTATGATATGTACTTTTAAGGCTTTAGTTATTTATCGAAATATTGTGTTTGTAAAAAACATTTCAAATCAATTATTATTCAACCATCAGAAGAGATAGATGTACAGACTTACTCAGGATTTATTAATGAGAAATTATTCATTGATTTAATTCAGTCAAAGGAGAAGGACGTAATACACAATGAGAATCTATCACTAATAATTTTTTTAATTTGTTAATGTTTTTTCTCTGTGAACAACGACTAGATCTATAAAAAGAGATCTATTCTTTGGTATTCAATCGTCTAATGAACAAACAGTTATGCTAATAACCCAAAAGATTTAGTATGATTAATTACCTGTAAGAAAATTTATAACAAGTGTTTGTATTGATTAAATAACTATTAGTTCCTGAATACATCCACTTCTTCTATCAAAGTAATCTTTGTAATACTGAATGGCATGAATTGTGTAATTTGACACTGGTATATAAATAATACTAACATACATTCACCACAGACAAATGCCATGTTCAGTATTCAGCTAGTGGTTCACATTCGTCCCTTAATGTATAAAAGCGCTTTCGCTTTGAGGCTCAAAAGGCAAATAGTTTGAATGTTAATATTCGCTAGTGACACAATAACCTTTTTTATGTACCAATACTTTATATACAAATTTTAATGTTCTTTCAGTTGTCGTAAATTGTTTCGTGGCATTCGTAAATGTTTCCCGTGCTACCCAGAACTGTGATGTTATTATGTTTGAAGCAACATTTAGATACTGATTCATTTGAAACTGAAATAGCATTTAATGCTACAGTTTCCAAAACAGATTTAAAAAATGAAAGCTATGATATATTTCATAATTGAAATCGACGTTTGTGATCATAACTTGGATAATGCAATTATATAATTTTCCTAAAAAAAAATAAATAAAAAAATAAAGAGTACTTTTAGTAACATCATGAAGGGAGTGTGAATAGAACATTAACCTTACTACACTATTCTTTAATAGTCTCATGAAGGATACACGAATTAAATTATGATCATATTTCTTCGCTCGTTTTTTATTCTACATACAAAAACAAATAAATAAAAAAGATTGGAAAAACTTCACAAGATCCAGATCAGACATTGGGGTAAACTTTGAGAGAAAGGGTCTCTCTCTCTCTCTCTCTCTCTCTCTCTCTCTCTCTCTCTCTCTCTAAAGTATAATGTTGGGTAAAACCTCTGGAATACTGTTATTAGATAATACACTGAAAGTAGTAAGATACAGTAAGGACATCAATAAAATGTACCATAGTCTGCCTTTTACTGTATTATCTATTGTCTACTCTCTCTCTCTCTCTAAAGTATAATGTTGGGTAAAAACCTTTGGAATACTGATTGTAGATTTATACACTGAAAGTACTAAGATACAGTAAGGACATCAATAAAATGTAGCCATAGTCTGCCTTTTACTGTATTATCTATTGTCTCCTCTCTCTCTCTCTCTCTCTCTCTCTCTCTCTCTCTCTCTCTCTCTCTCTCTCCTTAACGCAGGATTGAACTGGAAATGGAAAATAGCAGAAGAGCGAGATAGAGAGAGAGATAAAAGATAGGAGGTTCCTGTGGTTTCTCGGGCAGTGGAGATTTCGGAGGGCGATGGTAGTATCTATCTAGGCCCTCATCTCTCCTTTCATGTCTTTTGACAAAGGAACATGTATCTCTCTCTCTCTCTCTCTCTCTCTCTCTCTCTCTCTCTCTCTCTTTCTCTCTCTCTCTGCGCGCGCGCGCGCGCGCGCGTGTGTGTGTGTGTGTGTGTCACAAACATGTTTTATCTTCTACGGTGGTAACAGGGAGTTTTTGAAAGCAAAAAGGGTCTTTTCCCGAGATAAGGAAAGTGGAAAGGAAAGAGTCCTTGGAAAACGGGGTTTCGAAAAATCCTTGACGGGAGAGATTGTATTTTCAGTGGTTTTTAATCTCTTCGAATTGTACATCTATTTTTATGTAAATCTGAAATAAAATTCCTATCAATAATATAAATTATTACTTTTTTATTATTTGTACGCCATATTCTTTGGAAGCTTAAATTTCAAGTCCAAGACCCCTGTGTGTTTGTTCAATGTGATTACGTTTCATCTACCATAATAATAATAATAATAATAATAATAATAATAATAATAATAATAATAATAATAATAATAATAATAATAATAATAATAATAATAATAATAGCCCCAGGTCCCGATGAAGTCCATGGATACTGGCTCAAAAACTTCAAGGCCCTACACCCACGAATAGCAGAACAACTCCAGCATTTTATCTCAGATCACAATGCACCTAAATGGATGACCACAGGAAGAACATCCTTAGTACAAAAAGACAAGAGTAAGGGAAAAATAGCAGTAACTACAGGCCTATCACCTGCCTACCAATAATGTGGAAGTTACTAACAGGTATCATCAGTGAAAGGCTATACAACTACCTAGAGGAGACAACACCATCCCCCACCAACAGAAAGGCTGCAGAAGGAAGTGTAGGGGCACAAAAGACCAGCTCCTGATAGACAAAATGGTAATGAAGAACAGTAGGAGAAGGAAAACCAACCTAAGCATGGCATGGATAGAATATAAGAAAGCCTTCGACATGATACCACACACATGGCTAATAGAATGCCTGAAAATATATGGGGCAGAGGAAAACACCATCAGCTTCCTCAAAAATACAATGCGCAACTGGAATACAATACTTACAAGCTCTGGAATAAGACTAGCAGAGGTTAATATCAGGAGAGGGATCTTCCAGGGAGACTCACTGTCCCCACTACTCTTCGTAGTAGCCATGATTCCCATGACAAAAGTACTACAGAAGATGGATGCCGAGTACCAACTCAAGAAAAGAGGCAACAGAATCAACCTTCTGATGTTCGTGGAAGACATCAAGCTGTATGGTAAGAGCATCAAGGAAATAGATACCCTAATCCAGACCAGTCTATAAGGATTGTATCTGCGGACATCAGGATGGAGTTTGGAATAGAAATATGCGCCTTAGTCAACATACAAAAGGCAAAGTAACGAGAACTGAAGGGATAAAGCTACCAGATGGGAGCAACATCAAACACATAGATGAGACAGGATACAAATACCTGGGCGGGAAGGAATGGAAGGAGGGGATATAAAACACCAAAGAGATGAAGGACACGATCAGAAAAGAATATATGCAGAGACTCAAGGCGATACTCAAGTCAAAACTCAACGCCGGAAAATATGATAAAAGCCATAAACACATGGGCAGTGCCAGTAATCAGATACAGAGCAGGAATAGTGGAATGGACGAAGGCAGAACTCCGCAGCATAGATCAGAAAACCAGGAAACATATGACAATACACAAAGCACTACACCCAAGAGCAAATACGGACAGACTATACATAACACGAAAGAGAAGGAGGGAGAGGACTACTAAGTATAGAGGACTGCGTCAACATCGAAAAACAGAGCACTGGGGCAATATCTGAAAACCAGTGAAGACGAGTGGCTAAAGAGTGCAGGGGAAGAAGGACTACTAAAAGTAGACGAAGACCCAGAAATTTGTTTACAGAGACAGGAGAATGACAGACAGAACAGAGGACTGGCACAACAAACCAATCACGGACAATACATAGACAGACTAAAGAACTAGCCAGTGATGACACATGCAATGGCTACAGAGGGAGAGCTAAAGAAGGAAACTGAAGGAATGATAACAGCGGCACAAGATCAGGCCCCTAAGAACCAGATATGGTTCAAAGAACGAAAGACGGAAATACATCTCTCCCATATGTAGAAGTGCAATACGAAAAATGAAACCATAAACCACATAGCAAGCGAATGCCCGGCACTTGCACAGAACCAGTACAAAAGAGGCATGATTCAGTGGCAAAATCCCTCCACTGGAGCCTGTGCAAGAAACATCAGCTACCTTGCAGTAATAAGTGGTACAAGCACCAACCTGAGGGAGTGATAGAAAACGATCAGGCAAAGATCCTCTGGGACTATGGTATCAGAACAGATAGGGTGATACGTGCAAACAGACCAGACGTGACGTTGATTGACAAAGTCAAGAAGAAAGTATCACTGATAGATGTCGCAATACCATGGGACACCAGAGTTGAAGAGAAAGAGAGGGTAAAATGGATAAGTATCGAGATCTGAAAATAGAAATAATAAGGATATGGGATATGCCAGTGGAAATCGTACTCATAATCATAGGAGCACTAGGCACGATCCCAAGATCCCTGAAAAGGAATCTAGAAAAAACTAGAAGCTGAAGTAGCTCCAGGACTCATGCAGAAGAGTGTGATCCTAGAAATGGCACACATAGTAAGAAAAGTGATGGACTCCTAAGGAGGCAGGATGCAACCCGGAACCCCAGACTATAAATACCACCCAGTCGAATTGGAGGGGACTGTGAGAGAGCAAAAAAAAAAAAAAAATAAATAAATAAAAAAATAAAAATAATAATAATAATAATAACGAGACTCTATTTTTCCCTCATCACTTATCGTAAAATAAAAATAAAAAAAGAACATTAAAGCTTTGTCGTAAACGACATTAATTTGACTGCTCTAATGTATAAGGAAATTATATTAAGCGAATACTTATACTTACAGATTACATACGATTTAGCAATGAGTTATGAATCTTATTAACACAAGATCGAGTCCGTTTTGTTCTGATATGACAGATTCAGACTTCCAGGAGTATTATATCGAAAATGGAGCAGGTAATGGAAAAATTGGTAGTTTCCTGTGCTCGTATATTTATGAGTATTGAAATCATATTAAATTTAATCTTACATACATACATACATACATACTGCATACATACATACAAACAAACATAAAAAACAAAAGAACAATCAGACACAGTCTACATAATAACGCATTAATCGTTTCTAATTAAAAAAAAAGTATTTACAACTATGTGGCATGAAACTATTATAATTTAGTGATATTTGACAAGATTATAATGTCATTATATTTTCGGTGTCCTAGTGAATTCTGATTATAGTTTATAGTCATGATGGAATGCGGGAATGGTTTTGATTAAAGAACTAAGGCAAAGGAGATATATTTGTGACTGCTGAATAAACTTAAAAAATCTTAGTGCATACATTATATAATACTTAATGAACAAAGGAAAACGAAAAAGAAGCTGAAGATTAAGTATTTGCATTTGATTTTATTCTTAGGCAGAAAGGCCTACGAGATTATAGAACAGAGAAGTTGAATCTATGCTAATTCCTCTTATTCATAATTCCCGCATTTAAAACAAATGTTTTTCACCCCACCGGTATCCTGTATCGCACCGGATACGAAGCCATCAAATATGCGAGTGAACACAAAGGGAAATGAGCTTCTCGGGTTGCAGTGGAACCATGAATGATTAGAGTGATCGGGTGGCTCCATGTTTGATCTAGAAATCAAACTCTTCATACTGGTTCTGAGATTTCTGCATAAGGCTGTGTCTTATGATGAATTTATAGCTTTCATCAAATCAAAATAATGTTCTTTTATATTCTAAGGAAATTAATGTATTTAAAAAACTACGTAACCTAAAACTTCTTTATAATTAAAAAGGAAAGTATTCATCCTTAGAATATGGAATTTTACTATAGACCTGAGAAGCCCTTTCCTACCTTAAAAAAAAAATCCCGTGGAATTGTATCTTTTTGTTGCCTTCGGTGTTGAAAGATAATCCTGGAGGAAGATTCAGCCGAGGCTTAAACAATAAACCATTTAAATTCTTTTTCTGTTCAGTCTCCAAAAGATATTTGGGATTTTCAGTTTGCACTTTTCCATTTTTCATCTTCAATAAAAGAATTTAAACCTTGGATAAAGTGTGTTCATTCTAAATCATTCTTTTGATGAAGGAAATAAACTCTGAATGATCAACGGACGCCGATATCTAAATGATCAGTATTGTTTAAATGATTGGTTGGCATATTTTGGGTATAATTAAGCTTCTGATATCATCAAGAACCACCAAAATGTCTAACAGTTTTGAATTAATTATATGCATATTCGATACTTAATAGAAATCCATTCAACATGACATTAGTTTATGGCGTGTTCATAAAAAAAAAAGAGTAGTTTCAAACAAGAAAATATTTATTATAATCACATTTCTATTGTAACTTTACTCATTACATAAGGTGATTTCATTCGGGGGAATACAAAAAAAAAAAAAAAAAAAAAAAAAAAAACATACCGTTATCAGAAGTACAAAATAATTAGGAAATTAATATATCCGAGCCTACATTTCAGATGAAGATGTGCATTTAGATACTAATAATGATTTAAGATGAAATATTATAAGACAAAAAACAATCAGAATGAGATAGAATGAAATAAAAAGTAATTAAATAAACACCAAAGTCAGTTTCCCGAGTGATGACGTTTAAACGAGAATTGAAAGTGACTCTGAAAAGAATGAATAAATTTATGTTAAGATTTAAATTGAGTTTCTTGAGAGACGTCCGGTGGGAATGTCTCTCCAAACGAAGGAATTCACTCTTTATTAAAACCCCACATCGGAAATCATTAACTCCTTCAATCTGCAATTAGGAAACGTTTAGATTATGCATCAACGTTTGGCTGTCGTCCTGTGAAAAAAAAAAAAAAAGTTATGTTTTGGAATTAAAATTTCGCTTTGATCCTCCGTCCTGGAGTTTTAATTTTATTCCTGTTACAAAGTTGAACAGTTTACCTTTGCCATTTTTTAATATGAATATTCATTATCGTGAAAATGTGAGAATCAGTAGATTATTTTAACTATAAAAATTAAGCTTATATCGCAAAGAACTATAAAAACAACCCTGTCAACTTCTTTTAGGCTAGTCAGTATAAATATCAAGGCCGCCAGTAACGTTCAGTTATAATTTATTTTGTAACCTTCATTTTGGCCCGAGCAGACATAACTGAACGTTAGCGGGATCAGTTTTCCCTGCATAACTGCGCAGGTATAACTGAACGTTAGTGGCGGCCTTTGCTTCAGTGCTCGTTTATATCAAGCAAATATTGCCTCCAAAGTCATGAATATTACCTGTGCAAAACGGAATGCAAAACCAAATTTATTGACAGGAAACAATAACACATGCCAGTTAATTAAACTGAAATATTTTCATAAACAGTCAAAATACCTGACTAATAGGATTCTAAGTATCTCTTTATCCTGACTGACATAAGTTAATGCCTTCTAAAGGGTTTCATTTGTCCCTTGGTAGACTGCACCTAATTTATCCTACATTAATTCAGAAAACCTGAAGTTCTTTTGATCGATGACCTACAGTTTATTTGCTGTGGTTTAGATAATCCTTTCATATTTATTTTATTTCAATTCTCATAATTCTTTTTCCCCGTTCCTAATGTTTATATTTGTTATTTGATACAGATTATTAGAAGGAAATATTAGGCTATATTTCTGTGAAGGTTATTTATCACTGATTATAAATGAAAATCTATTTTTAATAAACCTATGTAGTATGAACAGCTCTTCATGCTATCAACTAAAAAATTAGCGTCTCCCAAAAACGAGAGCAGTTGGCACTGGAAGCGACATTTGTGACCTATAAAGGTACATTATCAATTTGAAAATGTCCTAGCCACTATCATGTGTGCTGCAAAGATAATTGTTTGATAAAATGAATGGAAACGACGGACTCTGACATGTCTCTTAACATCAAATATCACACTTCGCGTCATTGTCGCTTAGCATATGAACGCAATCCACCAGTAAAACGATTCCATGACTCTCACAGTTGTTAGATTAATTGCCACCCACCTATAAAGTTGTTGTCACTCCAGAGACAGTTATGGGACATTTGCCTGGCAAGAGAGAGAGAGAGAGAGAGAGAGAGAGAGAGAGAGAGAGAGAGAGAGCAGCAATCAAATAATTAATATTATAGCTGAATTATTACATTACAATCCTCATCGATGACGATATCCTGTTTAGTTACAGTCAATTCTTAACTGTTAACATAAATGAAGGTTCAATATCTTTTTAGTTCTTTGAGATATATTTAACAGTTAACACGTATAAAGGAATAACAATATTATAACAATTTCAATTAAATGGTGACATCCCACCTAATTGTATTAAATATTTAACTGCTTACATGAATAAAGTGTACTTCAAGAAATGTGGAGTGTTTATGCATTTGCAAAGCATAAGGAAAAGCCCTTAAACAATCCAGTGCTAATTAATAGGCTGCTCGTTTCTCTATTCTGAAGTCTTTGCTACCACTGAGGTTAATGGGGTACCTTCAATTTGCATATAATACATCAAATACATATTTGTTTGTGTAATAATTTTTCTAAGCACTTGGAGGTCAACCATTCTGGTCTTAAAAATAGGGAATTGGGAAATATAACTATTTACGTTAGTAGGTATGTTTTAAAATTTTTTTATAAATATTTTCGTAAAATATCATGAACATTTTTTTTTCTAATTTTGTAATTCCGGGTTCATACAAGTCTGTTTTAAGACGCTCGTATACGCAAATACACTCACACAATAACAGACAAACACACATGCACACACATACACTCACACACTTACAAACATGCACACATAAACATTCACCCAAACACATAAACATCCACACACATACACAGATACGCATACAAACACGCAAGTGCATTTAAAATCGTAAGAAGATACTCACTGGCTGAGATACATCAACAGAGAGAGAGAGAGAGAGAGAGAGAGAGAGAGAGAGAGAGAGAGAGAGAGAGATTCAACTGTCCCACCCTTTCAGTGAATCTCATTTCATTCAAATTTTCGGTTAAATAAAAAGACCGAGAGTCAATTTCGCCTCCGTGAGATTTAGATTCAAGTCTCCTTCGAAGTTCTTTATTGTGACTTTCCAGATGATGTTCCTTTCCACAATGGATTCTTGAATTCTCTTTGTCACTCAGTTCTTATAGAATTTCTTTATTCCCCTTAGCATATTGGTGATACCTTAGTTAATGACAATGTAATTTCGAGAATTAAATCCTATCGTTGACCTCAGTGGTTGGGACACCAATATTAACTTAAAAATCATTTTAAAAAACTCTAGATTATTTAGATATCAATTGTACCATTCCGTTGTATCATTTGGAATGAGCTTGCAAGGTAAACTTCCGTTTCAAATACAAAGAAATTGAATTATTCCTTCCATGCTTATTCTAAATGGTTAAATTAAAGAAGCTAAAAATTATTTAGAGCTTTTACTAACAATCAACAAATATTAGTAGTTTCAATGTATTTTTGTCTGAGTATATTTCGAATGTCCAGGGGCATTATTATTATTATTATTATTTATTTATTATTATTATTTTTTTTTTTGCTCTATCACAGTCCCTCCAATTCGACTGGGTGATATTTATAGTTGTTGTTGTTGTTATTATTATTATTATTATTATTATTATTATTATTATTATTATTATTATTATTATTATTATTATTATTATTATTATTATTATTATTATTATTATTTCTGATCTTTTCATACATAGATTTAGTGGTAGCAATCTCATTTTTTGTTAGATACACGTTTCCCCAGCGGGTAGTTATTTCCGTATCATCCCATGAAAGTAATGAAATTGGCGGAATTGACTTAAAATAAAAGAAGAGATTACGATACTTTTATCACTGTGAAAGAAAGAGATGAATCTGCAGAGGGACTTCAGGTAATTGAGACGATAGAGAAGTAAAAGTGCATAATTCCAGGTAGTTCGAAAGGTGCGGGAAACATGAGAGACGTTAAGGTGGGAGAAAAATGTTGATGTGCATGGAGGAAATAATTGCACAGATATGCAATAAGAAGATGGAGAATGAAACAGAAAACTGAATGGAAATGAATGGAAAAATAAAAGGGCTGATACATGAAAATACCTGAGATCTTGTAATAGAGAGAGAGAGAGAGAGAGAGAGAGAGAGAGAGAGAGAGAGAGAGATTAAAAGATAAATCATGAATTACTCTCATATATTTTCAGTTATTTTATTAGGTTAGAAAGTTAATTTCTCAAATAAAATAATTTTTCCTGCCGCACACTTTAAATTATTACACAGTAATCATTATTGCAGTGCTTAATATTAAGCATCTACTATGGCATTCATGGTTCACATTCCTTGGTGGAATTTACGGTCACTAAGGAAATGAAAACTCCTTAAAGTTCACAGAGTTCATTATTCAGTTTTAATGGCAGATGGCTTCACTTCACATGTATCTTCTTTCGTGGAACATATCTAAAATCCGTGCAGTGTATTTTCTGTCATGCATTCTCAATTTTTTCGTAATCTTTGCCATGAAGTCGGAATCAGCTTCTAATTTCGAACGCGATTTGAATTCCAGATAATCAACACTGATTTAACCCGGTTCCAGTTTCGGTGACTCCTAACCTGACGAATTGGGATGTCATTCATATTACACATTATGTAATCTGATAGGACAGGAGCTTACGTTCCAGCTGATCTCAGTTAGCGGGTTCCGTTGCATTTAAAATGTGGTAGTCAACTGCTATGGAAAGTGCCTTCAAATCAGTGTCCTCTACTTTCAGGATTAAAAGTTAGCGTTTTAGTTAATATACATTTATGAGGCTTATTAGCGTGAATTTAGTCAAATATATATTTTGTTCTTTCCTTCGAAATACAAATTAACTTGTATAAGTTGTATATCAGGAATTTACTTTTGAATATCACTTAATATACGCTAATGGATGTTGGATTGAGTTTAACTAGATTTATTCTGGGGCCACGTGCGTCAAATGCAAATTCCACAATACAAGTTGTGTATCAGGCATTGCTGCCGAATATATTTACAAAAAATCAGTAAAATCAGGCCTGTTTGAAGACATGTTCATCGGGGTTGACTGGTTACAATTCTCTAAACTGGAATGAGGATTCTGACTGGACCCATTGCCAGTGTCCATTAGGTTTAATACTGCACGAAGTAAAAACTCCAGTATTTGACCTTCTGGTATATTTACAAAGGAGAGAGAGAGAGAGAGAGAGAGAGAGAGAGAGAGAGAGAGAGAGAGAGAATATAACTTTAACAACTGAATAAAATTTTCTTTTGTCACTGTGACCCCGTGAATTGTTGCAGAACTGTGTCAGCATGACCGTTCATGAATATCGCATCGGCCGGAACCACGATTTCTCGCCCCATGATGCTCTGGTGAAAATAGTTTATTCTTCTCTCGCTTTCAGACAAGAGGCTGGTATCAAGAGAGCATGTAAACAAAACGGTGTTTGCTTAATACCTCTTTTTCGTTCAGAATTTTCTTTTGCATGACTTCGTTTGTATTGTAGGTATTTGTGGTTTTACCTTTCAGTGTTTTGAGATTCCAAATTTAACTTCTAAATTTATCTTTCAAAGTGATGTAACGTTACCCTAACTGAATATAAAGCTCTCTCTCTCTCTCTCTCTCTCTCTCTGGTAAGTGTCTGAAGAAATACGAGAGGTGCGGTTACGACGCTGGGAGATAATATTACCATTTATATTTTGTAAATTATGTTTATATCCCTGAAGACATAAAAGGGTACTAATTTCAATTCTAAATTTCTTTGACAGTATCAAATGAGAAATATATTTGTTGTCAACGAGACCATCATATGAATATGAATTATTTATACAAAACTAACTCACGAGAGAGAGAGAGAGAGAGAGAGAGAGAGAGAGAGAGAGAGAGAGAGAGAGAGAGAGAGAGAGAGAGAGAGAGAGAGAGATGAGAGAGTATGACGAGGAAAGAGTATGGACTTGAACAGGAAAATTCATCTGCCATCATCTCCATAACTTCCATCGCTTTGCAAGGGTGATCAGTCACGCCTTTTAATTCCAGCATTGAGATGTATCGTTTATTCGTCATAATAAAACAAAATCCCCCTGATAACAGGTGGAGCCGCGTTATTTTTTTCACTAAACCAATACATCTGAGGTCAGAGTTGTTAGGAGTTTGTAAAAGAAATAAATCAATTTATCTCAGTTGGCCTAGTGACATTTTGAACTGTAGAGAAGGGTCGGAAATAATTCAAACAGAATCTGGGACGTTCTCTATCGGACTTTATATTTCATTTCAGGAAGTAGAGAAACATCCAGATAGATTCTGGCGTTTCAACCTCTGCCAACAATTTTTTTTAATCATGAAATAAAGATTTTTTTATCGATATATTGTTAATTTGGTAGAATAGAAAGAGACTTTTCTAAGGTAGTAACGTGTTGCATCTTCGCTTAAACCTTTGAGGCTCCAATTGAACAGAACAATGTGGTCACTACATTGCATGCAGAAAATGCGTACATGCGTAACCTCTTCATAATCAGGTAGAGAAAAGAGGATCACATATTCAAACGCGTAAATTTTCCCAAATATTTCGTTGATGATCCTGGCAGGTCATTATTTTCAAACCAAGAGCCATTTTACCATTACTAAGTATACGCTTCGGGTCCGGAAAGGTGCAGAAAGGGGTTGTACTTAATGAGCTACTTGTTGTATTAATTGGTTGTTATCTTTACTTAATTAAGGACCTTTCAGTAGGAGTGTGTTGAGAAGCGACATTGATGATAATGATGATACATTCTATATAGATTTACTTAATGAATGATCTGCTCACCTGTATATCTTGAAGGGGTCATTATGCGTTAATTGCCAAATGGACATGTCTTCTTCGCTTGATTTTAATACATAAAGGGAAATATATTTACTAGTACGTTTTCCTCATACATAAAGAAATGTCTTGGCCGGCATTTAGTATTACAATGAAAAAAAAAAAAGGTTCGGGAACTGGAAAGAATAAAATCATAACTATTTTTAGAATTATTTGCATGAATATTTTTTTTTTCGAGAAATCAGATGTGATAATATGCAATGAGCACCACATATCTTTTGTTTTCATAGTGATCTAGATCATCAACTATATTTAGCGAATGTTTACAATGGCCAAGTCATGTCATTCTTATGGTATTCATAACTCTCTATATTATTTCAGCCTTATTATAATAAGTTATATCTTTATATGAAAAAAGTCCTGAGTACCTCCTCGCGAATATAAGCCAATAAGAGATAGCTTTGTACTAGATCCCTGCTTAATGAAGAAAGAGAGAGAGAGAGAGAGAGAGAGAGAGAGAGAGAGAGAGAGAGAGCTCAGATTTCGTTGGTTTAGTAGAATTTCTTAACCCAAAACTATAATGGCCCTTTTGATGACCTTACGAATGAAATTGCGGAGGTGTATGTACACTGTAAAGCTGGCTACTAGCAAGAGCAAGGATTGATTACCAACAAGCAACAGGCAAACAATATAACAAAACACCTTAACACAAAGCTGAATATTAATCAAATAAAATTCGAGAAATAAGCAACAACAAAAAAATACCAAAAGGATTCGGAAAAATCAAACAAAGAGCAAAATGCTACAAACTGCAGGGTACCTTTATGTACTCTCTGCGTCCTCAACTTTTAAAGTCAACAAATGGATTTCAGGGAAAAGGATTATTATTTCGGCGCAGAAATACGCCGAGGAAACGGGATTTCTGGCAAACAAGAACTTCCTTTGCGAACAAGAAGCTGAGTCAACAACACAGTTGGGCGTATGTGATAAATGTATGTAGATAAATAAGCAATATCTTGTCCAATAAACATCTTAACCTGTTTAACACAGAAAAGGTTCGGATAGATTCAGACAATGACTAGATC
>NC_087200.1:203881512-203891512 GCF_015104395.2 Macrobrachium nipponense
TAGCGCATTAAAGGAAAGAAGAGAGTGATCGAGAGAAAAAGAGATAGAGAGCCTGTATGGTGGAGTATATGGATCAACAGATTAAGCTTTTAAAATCATTTCAAACCACGATCTCCATATTAACATATATTCGGTATTTATCTGAACAATTCTCTATTTACTAATGATTTTCTGAAAGTGTTGCGCAAGTTGCAAACACTACAACTGAAGAGTGCTAGTTGTGGAAAATTTCCTCTTATCTTTATTTGTACGTATAACCTCGAGTATCATGCATATCTCTTTTATTAATTAGTTAATTTCTCTCTATTCTATGACGTAAAAACACTTTTTGTTTGCTAAATTTAATATATCCGTTTGTGATGAAACTGATCATGCTTTTATTTTCTTATGATCAACAAATATTTTTGTAACTTGCAGGTCTGCAATGTATAAGAAAGAGAGAGAGAGAGAGAGAGAGAGAGAGAGAGAGAGAATAACCCTGATCTGGCGTTACTGAAAACAAAATGAACATTTTAAAATTATTAAAAAAACTATAATAAAAAAAGAGAGAGAGAGAGAGAGATGAGGAGAGAGAAGAGAGAGAGAGAGAGAGAGAGAGAGAGAGAGAGAGAGACTTTTGAAATTGGAACGGTAAGAAAAAATGACACAAAGGTTCGATAGAAAACAAACTAATACAGGCCTAGCAAAGGAAGGAGGAAAGGGCTTTTGGTTCAGGTATTTCCAATGAGTTGTGTCACCCCTTCCCACCCCCTCCTCACCCCCTTTACTATCGGGGCTGAACTTGGACTTCAGCGGCATCGGGAGGGTCACTATTCATCATCAAGGGCGGAGGGGGGGAAGCACTATGCATTGAACATTCCACACTTCACTGTTTTTCTGCATAATTTCCACTGCATGCACATCTATCATAATTTCACTGAAGAGGAAAGGCAAAGGTTTAGAATCCTGGTTGGTCAGATGCAGTTGCAGTCATAATTACTCTTTTGGATGCAAGTTATTCGAAGGGTTAGAATTAATCCGATATTAAGTGATGGTATATATATATATATATATATATATATATATATATATATATATATACTAGGTATAATATATATATATGTATAATTATATATATATATATATATATATATATATATATATATATATATATATTAAATATTTATATATATATATATATATATATTTATATATATATATATCTATATATATATATATAATATATATATATATATTATAATCCTATGAACACTCCAACACGTAACTCATAAAGTGCAAGAAGCACATACGGGTGTAATATCTTTGCAATAAACGATAGAAGGTCATAGCTTCTGTCATGAAAACATCATCTTCTTATTGAACTCGTAGGAAAGGTTCAGTTCTTTAACTCATCCTAAAATAAAAAAAACTCCTGATTAAGGATTAATTTCATTCAGAGGATCCGAGTCTTCGCAAAGGACTTTCGGTTCCTGAGAAATCTCGACATTCACTCGCTCCAGTTAACTCTTAATCTTGACTTGAACGCTCACTGACTGTTCTTGATTTCTCTCATCTTCCTCACTCACGAAAGTTAGCTGCTTCTTCCCTATGCAGTTCTGTTAAAATTCGAGATTCGTAGCTGTCTCTGGATTCTGACTTTGTAGAACATTTAGAGACATGTTGCCTTTGGATGATGCTTTCATAAACACAGAAGGAAACGGGTGTTGTGGCAAATTCAGGTCTTAAATGACTGTAAAGTTAAAAAATGAGTCTACTTGCATTTATATAGGATCATTTTTACCTTGTGAATAATTTACATCCAAGGGAATTTTAACTCATAAGTGCATCTACCCTAACAAGGATTCGAACCCGTGCTTTCCTGTTTAGATACATCGGTAGTCAGTCATTTATCTCTGCGATTAGGATGTATATATTCTGTAGCATTAAATTTTTCTATTTAGAATCAGAATCAACCACGAAGACAGATGATTAAGTTTTACCACTTGCACAACCACACACACATACACACACACACACACAGAAAGAGAGAGAGAGAGAGAGAGAGAGAGAGAGAGAGGTCCATGGCTTATGCCGATCTACTAATTAACTTTATCTTTTATTTGGAGAAACGAAATGGTTGAGGAAAAGGCATCCCAAAGCTTGACGCAAATTGCCTCTTGAATTTTTCGGATCATGAATCTGGTTTTATTCTTGACATTGTTTAGCTTGTGTGTGTGACGTGATTTAGGTTTCTTAACCCGAATCTTTTGAACAAGCCAGACTCTCTCTCTCTCTCTCTCTCTCTCTCTCTCTCTCTCTCTCTCTCTCTCTCTCTCTCTCTCTCTCTCTCTCTCTCGCAAATAGGAAGGATTCTCGTGCTAATTTAACTTCATGTGGAAAATTATCTTTCCTCTGGAGGAAGATAAAATGACGAAAAGTAGGAAGCAACAGAGATGAAGGAACACTAACAAGAGGAAAGATTCACGTCGATTCTATCAAATATTTATGAACATCGAAATCCTCAGTTCATTTCTCTGCCATGGAATTAAGTGGAAGTCTTTTCACAGGTAAATCTAACAGGATGCATACTTAATAAGTTATGGAAATCTAAGAGACTGCAACTGCATTACGAAAGTAAGATTTATATATTACTATAGTACAATGTAGTATATATGTGTGTGTGTGTGTGTGTGTGTTTACATTGTACCATAGGGAATATAATTATAAACAAAGATATTACCATTTTTTTATTTCACAAGTTTCTGGATCCATGTTTAATTTAATGAACCCCAGTCAAATTCTACTGCTGAATGTGCTAATATTTTATGAGAAAAACTTCTTGATGTTGTATTTATTCAATAAAATAATTTCAAAGTACGATATCAATCAAATCTGACAATGAATCTAAAAAAAATTATCAAATAAATGAAAGAATGTATTAAAAGTTCAATCAAAAGCCTGTGATTCTTTCCAGGTACTAAAAACAATTTGTTCGTCTTAAGAACCTTAAAAACCAACCTAAGTTTAAAAGGAAAGTTGCAACATGTCTTCTTTTTTTTCTATCCCTGCACTTCTCTTTTTGTTTGTCCAAACTTCTGAACTTCCTGTAGTGTCAACAATGGCGGTGTTCCAACATTAATGGTGTAATAAAGAAAAAAAAAAAGGGGGGGGGGGGGTATGCCGGGTAGGAATTCGAAGTTTGACAAACTTCCTTCGAACTTCAGTTGACTGATTTTGTTGGTGGCTTTTTGTGAAAGTTCGGGAAGGCATCGCTACTTCTGCTGCAGAGGAGAGCTGAGGAGTTAAGTCTAGTTGGAAGAGAGATATTGGTGCTTATTCTCTTTTCATGTAAAGACACTGAATGCTAATTCTCTGCTTCTGTAACATGGTATGTAAGTGGATAATGATCCATTTGATATTTCACAATGATTTCTATTTAAGTCTATCTTCGATTTTCTCCAACACAAAAGACATGTTGATTTTCCATTTGAAAAGTCAAGTTTTAGATCAAAGAATAAAATGTGTAACTTCTAAAAAGGGAAGTATGTGCAATTATAGAAATTAAACAAATCGAACAAGCATATTAATATTCATTTAACTACATTCCTGGTATTTTTACCTTTGCTTTCATTGTCTGTTACATATCTGTTCTCATGTCAGACCCTTCCAAATTCTTCCACTGCTTCCTAAAGCATTCCTTCACTAACTCCAGTCTTGACCATATCATTGGTATACATCTTTCACTTCTCACTTCATTAACCAACAGTTTAATTGCCCTGCGACTTAGCATCCACTGTTTACGGTCGACCTTGGATTTCTCGAATCACTACATCTGTAAAATTATGAAGGCTCCATAGAAAAACTCACCTATAGAACTTCATACATTATTTCACTATATAACCCAAATATTTTTATCTCTACCACCAGTATACATACCTCCAATCACACAAAAAAAGCATAGTTGATAATGTCATTCGAAGTGTTTTCATCGAAAAGTTTTTAAACCTTTTAGGGATCTACTTATTTTGCTATAAGATTAACGGTTATTTTAATGAGAGCGATAAGATACAGGTAAAAAAAATTCTATTTGTGTGATTTATTAATTAAGTTGCTTTCATAACAGAGTTTCAGAATATTTATGCACTGGACGATAACAGATTGGTGGGGATTTACTTCCTGCAATATAAATTCAACTATTATTTAAAGGGAGAATCTTTTTCCATTGCTGTAGGATTAATCATTTAGATGTTTTCGTAAATAGTTTCAGAATCTTCGCACACTAGATTGGAAACTTTCGGAGATTTACTTACAGCACGATAAATTTAACTGTTAATTAGATGATGAATTTTTCATCAAGTTTTGGGATGAATCACTTCAGTGAATTGGACGATAAGAACTCGTTTGGATGCCTCTCTCTCTCTCTCTCTCTCTCTCTCTCTCTCTCTCTCTCTCTCTCTCTCTCTCTCTCCTGATATGGGACCAGTTTGAGACCTTTTACAGCTGTACAATTTTCTTTCGCTTCATCTTTCACATTTTTTCTTGTTATATGTAACCTTTTCATCATTTTATATTTCAATATTATACAAGATTAATTATCTATGATATTTATCAGCCAATTCCTGTCTCTGTCTGTACTTCTCTATATAATAAGAAGCTTCGTGCAATACCCATAGTCACATCCGTGTGTCTGCAGAGACAACTGAACTAACTGGAAAGTAAGCTACCTAACCGAGTTGTAATATTCAATTAGTTGAGATTGAATTCATAAGGGTTTCCTTCTCAAGTACATAAAATAGCTATCAGTCTGAGTGACTCTACATATAATAATTTCAAGCGTATCCCTTTCAAATTCATTGCCGTTTAAAACACTTCCGCTATTCAACAAAACTTTTTACTTAAACGTTTGTGGTAGATGGTGGTATTTATCAAACTTGAGTGACTGACTTCTAATTAGCAAGAGTCTTGACAGACTCACTCAGTTTAAATACCATACTTCAATTAAAACATGTAAATACCTTTAATGGGATTCTGGACAGAATGTTTGGAGGGAATGGAGATGCTCAAAATGCTGACATGAGGGAATGTATATTTCAACATTAGATTCATATGTCTGATTCAGTATGATTATTTATAAATAAGATAGAGTGACGTCAGGGTGATTTGTACTGAGAAATGAATAAAAAAAATGTGAAAATGAAATCGCCTTAAAAGTCAGGTTATAATTCAAACTAGACTAACCTATTCTTAGAACCAGCTATTTTTAATTATATATTCGAGGAATAGATTTTCACCGCTTGTCTGAATACGACAAGATTCATAAAATCTTGAAAGTCAGTTTATAATAGAGGCTAGACGAAGATGAACTTATAAAAGGCTATTATTAATATTTCAGAAAAGGTTTTCACTCCCCCTTTGAATACCATGGGATCGAAAAGATCTTAAAAGTGAGCTTATCATCCAAACTGGACGAACAAACTATTCGAATAAGCAATAATCTCCCATAATATCCAGTAATCTCCCCCGCAACCTTCAGTAATCTCTTGTAATGTCCAGGAATCTCCTGTAATCACCAGTTATCTCAGAAATTCTTCCAGTCTCCTGTTATTTCCAGGAAAATACCATATATATATATATATATATATATATATATTATATATATATATATATATATATATATATATATATATATTCATTTGCTAATGCTTTGTACGGCAATTATATTTTACGTCATAGGAATCATGTAATATAACAGAAACATATTTGATGACGCAGTGATTGGGGAGAGTAGACAGAACTTGAGAGAGAGAGAGAGAGAGAGAGAGAGAGAGAGAGAGAGAGAGAGAGAGAGAGAGATCCGAAAGTGAGCGAGACGAGAAACCATTAAGTTGATGAGGGTGATTTTTCATAGAACAAACTTTTAGAGGAGTAGTCCCGAGTGGGTCACTCCTTCCTTGAAGGAATCCTGGTATTGAGACAGACTTTGAAAGAAATAAAAAGAAAAAGTAAACAACTTGCATATATTCGTTTGCTGAGGACATGTGGCAGATGATTAGTTACTGTTGGTAATGTTATGTTATTTACAAAGCTCTAAATTTCATCATAATTAATGTTCCTATGTTTTAAAGTTTGGATAAAGTTCAATAGCCTATGATTCCGAGAGATGTCCAGAAAAGAAAAGTAAACAACGGCGAATTATTGACGCATTTTCAAACATCAAATCAAGCTTCATCCTTGAAAAAAAAGTATTAATTATGCTTCGTTTATTTATCCCCAGAAAGCAACGACACATCCCAATTCATATGTGTATAATGACGTTAAGGAACAAATCAGGTCCCTCAGAATTTTGGGGAATGAGAAGTGTTCGCAAAAAGGCCTTTTCATTTCCGAGGAGAGAGTCGTATTATTCGGAGAATCTCTTGTCCACAAGAGTGGACCTGGGTTGGACATAGAGGCAGTCCATTAAACGACGTGACTTTTGCTTTATTCCTCTGATATGGAATCGTACAAAAGACAGCTGACTCACTTGCAGAATTATAATACTTCTGTAGACTGTGGAAAAACAGCCTTCCTGAATATGTTGTGCAACAATACAGGAACTTCAAACGTTCAAGATGCAATGTATACCCCAATGCAACTTCTCCTTCTATATCATAATTTACTGATATTTCTATCGATTTATTTGTAAATTTGTTTTCTATTTTCGAATGCCAAATCTCTTCTTTCTGTACTTCATTCTATCATCTGTTTTATTTCTTTCAAATGAACATATTCTTTAGAAGCTTGGTTTTCAAGTCAGTGACCCTGTGGTGATCTCGTTCCATATGAATAGGTTTCATCTTCTGAATAATAATAATAATAATAATAATAATAATAATAATAATAATAATAATAATAATAATAATAATAATAATAATAATAATAATAAATATGTAGGCAGTGCAATACGAAAAATGAAACCATAAACCAAATAGCAAGCGAATGTCCGGCACTTGCACATAACCAGTACAAAAAGAGGCATGGCTCAGTGGCAAAAGCCCTCCACTGGAGCCTGTGCAAGAAACATCAGCTACCTTGCAGTAATAAGTGGTACGAGCACCAACCTGAGGGAGTGATAGAAAACGATCACGCAAAGATCCTCTGGGACTATGGTATCAGAACAGATAGGGTGATACGTGCAAAAAGACCAGACGTGACGTTGATTGACAAAGTCAAGAAGAAAGTATCACTCATTGATTTGGCAATACCATGGGACACAGAGTTGAAGAGAAAGAAAGGGAAAAAATGGATAAGTATCAAGATCTGAAAATAGAAATAAGAAGAATATGGGATATGCCAGTGGAAATCGTACCCATAATCATAGGAGCACTAGGCACGATCCCAAGATCATTGAAAAGGAATCTAGAAAAACTAGAGGCTGAAGTAGCTCCAGGACTCATGCAGAAGAGTGTGATCCTAGAAACGGCGCACAAAGTAAGAAAAGTAATGGACTCCCAAGGAGGCAGGATGCAATCCGGAACCCCACACTATAAATAAATAAATAAATAAATAAAACAAATAAATAAATAAATAAATAAATAAATGAAGAAATAAATAAGAAATAAAGAAAAAATAAAGAAAGAAAGAAAGAAAGAAAGAAAGAACAAAGAAAAGAAAGAAAGAAAGACAGACGAGAAAGAAAGAAATAAATAAATAAATAAATAAATAAATAAAATAAATAAATAATAAATAAATAAATAATACATAAATAAATAAATACATAAATACATAAATACATAAATAAATAAAAAATAAAGAAATAAAGAAATATAAAGAAATAAAGAAATAAAAAATAAAGAAATAAAGAAATAAAAAAAAAAATAAAGAAACACATAAAGAAATAAAGTGAAATAAATAAATAAATTAAAGAAATAAAGAAATAAAGAAATAAAGAAAATTAAAGAAATAAATAAATAAAGAAAAAAGAAATAAATAAATAAATAAAGAAAGAAATAAAGAAATAAAGCAAATAAAAAAAAAAGAAATAAAGAAATAAAGAAATAAATGGAAATAAATAAAAGAAATAAAGAAATAAAGAAATATAGAAATAAAAAGAAATAAATAAAGAAATAAAGAAATAAAGAAATAAAGAAAGAAAGAAAGAAAGGAAAGAAAGAAAGAAATAAATAATAATAATAATAATAATAATAATAATAATAATAATACTAATAATAATAATAATCTTGAACACAGAGTGAAATGAAAGATGAGTAAAAATAATTGTTGAATTTATAAAAATAATAAGTTATATTATAACCAATGAATTGGAAAATAATATTTGAGTATATATTGGTGGTTTATATAAAATAAAAATACATACCTTAGATAATACTCAGGGAATGAGAGGATAAAGGTATGTTGAGTTAGCGTTTTATGGATAATAAGAAATCAAATCACTTACGACAGAAACTCGGTGAATGGGAGGGTAAATGTTAATTGAGATTGTATTTTGTAGTTATTAGAAAATGAAAACACGTACGCTAGATAATACTCAGGGAATAAGAGGATGAACGTGAGGCGAGTTTGTATTTTGTGGTGACAAACAGGACTCGAGAAATTCTCCAGCCATTCTGTCACAATAAATATTATGTACAATTCCCACCAACAACGCAGGCAGCCTTGTAGCAATCTGCGTTGCATGTCTCCCTGTTTAATAAATATATATACATATAATAAATTCGATAACATATTCCAGTTTGAGTTACTGCATTCCATACACAGTTACATGACGTTTCTTGGCTACTCAAGCCAAATTGAACACGAGTCGGATTGTATGAGAATTTATGGAATCGTTCCAATTCCAGAGAAACGTCTCGATTTCTTCGGGAGTAAATCGAGGTTATTATTAGGAGTCTAGTCTGTTTAAGGCTGTAGAGAGCATTTCCACTGAGAGGTTAATTTCTTTACTAATCTTTTTATAACTTACTCAACGGCCAATTATAAATTTCTTTTTTGATAGAAGGATTACCTGACAACCAACAAACAAACTTTTAATATTCTATTTTCAGTCAGTCACTACTTTTCAAATACTTTTCATCAAAGTTTTATTCCTGATAATAAGTGGATGTAAAATCATAAGATAATATATGGTTATATTTGATGTGCGTATGTGCACAAGTATACTTGCTACCTTTCCATATTGAAATACGTTAAATTTAAACACTTGGTAATTTATAATTTTACAGGTTTTCCCTGTGTAAAAATACATACAAACATATCTGAAACATTGTACATATTTCTTCGCGTATGCTTCAGTACCAGGAGACTTTTATTGCATTGGGCTTCCGTCAATTGACTTTCTCAGTTACCTATGAATAAATTGAAGCAAATCCCGATGGGGGTTTCAGAGAGAGAGAGAGAGAGAGAGAGAGAGAGAGGAGAGAGAGAGAGAGGTGCACAGGAATTCCAATAGACTATAATCCCTATCTTTTTTTTTATATTATTTTTTTTCTCCAAAATTAAGCTTCTTAAATTTAATCTTCACTTTATTTGTTTGAATACTGTATATATGATAGTTCCTCGCCAATAGAATACGCTCTTAAATTAAATTATCAATGAATAATCAAGAACGAAATTGATGTTGAAGTACGAATGAATGGAAAACCAGGCAGTAAGACACACACACACACACACACACACACACACAGCCCATTCACCTATATGAGATAACATTCTACCATAATTAACGAGTTATCGCTTATATTTTATAAATAACATGTTGAAAAGGTCTTCCGAAAAACCTAGATAATGGCAAGGAATACGGTGACTATTCTGTCTCACAAGTAATGAATACTCACTTCTAATCCCACAGGAAGCTTCTCGGAAGGGGAATTCTTAATGAGGTCTCAATTCCACTTCCGATTACATTCCAATTCCTCCTGAATCTTTGCTTTAGGAATCGCCGAGGAATTCTGGAGACATAAGGTGTCCGCTCGATTCGCTGACAGCAGGGTTAATGGATTACTCCACACTTTCTGGAGTAAAT
>NC_087200.1:203899012-203914012 GCF_015104395.2 Macrobrachium nipponense
GTAAATGAAAATCCATAACCAAAAGCGATTTAAATGGATTTACTTTGGAACTCACATATTGACATTATTCCGGTTGGAATATGGACTCAATTCCCGGAATTAGGCGGTTCCTGTTATTCCCAAATTTCTTGATATTGCTTCTGTGAGTAAGTTTTTGTTTTTCGTCTTCGTTTTTTTCTTACCAATAATAATTTTGTCATTGTACATGCATAAATACATACATACATTCACACACACATACACACACATACACACACATGCACATATATAATATATATATATATATATATATATATATATATATATATATATTACATATTATATATATATATATATATATAGATATATATATATATTTTATTTATTTATTTATTTATTATTTATATAGAAAGATGAGAGAGAGAGAGAGGAGAGAGAGAGAGAGAGAGAGAGAGAGAGAGAGAGAGAGAGAGAGATAATTTATGTTTGTGATTACTTTTATTTTCTCTCAATCATTTCTTAATTGTGTTCAATACAAAGTATCTCACATCAGTTCTCATGTGAAAAATAATCATTCTACGTCGATTGATAAATGTTGGCAATGTTTCCATCGACAGCATCAATAATAATAATAATAATAATAATAATAATAATAATAATAATAATAATAATAATAATAATAATAATAATAATAATAATAATATACTTTATTAAAAGTAATGGCTACTTCAGCAGCGTTACACTTGTAGAGATTCTTCTCTATTTTGCGAATAGCGGCTCAGTGCTACTTAAACAGGCTAGTAGAGCGCCTATAGAGGTCATGGTAAAATAATCTGTAAAATTCAAATATATACACCTATTTGACCCTGTATTTTACCATGACCTCTATAGGCGCTCTACTAGCCTGTTTAAGTAGCACTGAAAAAGCCGCTATTCGCAAAATAGAGAAGAATCTCTACAAGTGTAACGCTGCTGAAGTAGCCATTACTTTTAATAAAGTATGCTTGAGAGAGGGTCTGCTCCTAAGTACAATAAATAAGTAATAATAAAAATAATGATAATAATAATAATAATAATAATAATAATAATAATAATAATAATAATAATAATAATAATAATAATAATAACACAAGGAAATAGATACCCTAATCCAGACTGTAAGGATTGTATATGGGAACATCAGGATGGAGTTTGGAATAGAAAAATGTGCCTTAGTCAACATAAAAAAGGGCAAAGTAATAAGGACTGAAGTGATAAAGTTTACCAGATGGGAACAACATCAAACACATAGATGAGGCGGGATACAAATACCTGGGAATAATGGAAGGAGGGGATATAAAACATCAAGAGATGAAGGACACGATCAGGAAAGAATATATGCAGAGACTCAGGCGATACTCATGTCTAAACTCGACGCCGGAAATATGATAAAAGCCAAACACAATGGGCGTGCCAGTAACAGGTTACAGCGCAAGAAAATAGTGGAATGGACGAAGGCAGAACTTCGCAGCATAGACCAGGAAACGAGAAACATATGACAATACACAAAGCACTACACCCAAGAGCAAATACGGTCAGACTATACATAAAACGAAAGGAAGGAGGGAGGGGACTACTAAGCATAGAGGACTACGTTAACATCGAGAACTGAGCACTGGGGTAATATATGAAGACCAGTGAAGACGAGTGGCTCAAGAGTGCATGGGAAGAAGGACTGATAAAAGTAGACGAAGACCCAGAAATATACAGAGACAGGAGAAAGACAAGCAGAACAGAGGAATGGCATAACAAACCAATGCACGGACAATACATGAGACAGACTAAAGAACTGGCCAGCGATGACACATGGCAATGGTTACAAAGGGGAGAGCTAAAGAAGGAAACTGCGGCACAAGATCAGGCCCTAAGAACCAGGTATGTCCAAAGAACGATAGATGGAAATAACATCTCTCCCATATGTAGGAAGTGCAATACGAAAAAATGAAACCATAAACCACATAACAAGCGAATGTCCGGCACTTGCACAGAACCAGTACAAAAAGAGGCATGATTCAGTAGCAAAAGCCCTCCACTGTAGCCTGTGCAAGAAACACCAGCTACCTTGCAGTAATAAGTGGTACGAACACCAACCTGAAGGAGTGATAGAAAACGGTCAGGCAAAGATTCTCAGGGACTATGGTATCAGAACAGATAGGGTGATACGTGCAAATAGACTAGAGGTGACGTTGATTAACAAAATCAAGAAGAAAGTATCACTCATTGATGTCGCAATACCATGGGACACCAGAGTTGAAGAGAAAGAAAAAAAATGGATAAGTATCAAGATCTGCTAATAGAAATAAGAAGGGTATGGGATATGCCAGTGGAAATTGTACCCATAATCATAGGAACACTAGGCACGATCCCAAGATCCCTGAAAAGGAATCTGGAAAAACACTAGAGGCTGATGTAGCTCCAGGACTCAGCAGTAAGAGGGTGATCCTTTTGAAAACGGAGCACATAGTAAGAAGAGTGATGGACTCCTAACGGAGGCAGGATGCATCCCGGAACCCCACACTATAAATACCACCCAGTCGAATTAGAGGACTGTGATAGAGCAAAAAAAAAAAAATAATAATAATAATAAAGCTGGCTTATTCAACATTTCTCCTCTTTCTGAATTAACATCAATGTAACATAAAATAAAATGGCAATGAGTGTTTTGCGGGGGAAGGGGTGAGGTCGTTTAGTAACACCAGTTCCACCACTACTGGTACCATTTTCCGGAGCTGCATTGAACACGTAGTTACAAATGTCCTCACATTATCTCTAATGTCTGGTCTGTTTTCCCTCTCTCCCCCTCTCTCTTTTTTATCATCGTCTGCTCTTCATTTTTTTTGAGAGTTTTCGTTTGAGGCAAAATATTTGTCTGTTTTGTTAGCAGATTGTGTTTCCTGGTATGTTTCCTTCTTTTATTTATCTCTTGTTATAGATTTAAATTTTATTTTTAAATAACGCAGTGTTAATTCCAAGGTAGTATTATTGCGAAAATAAAAAAAAATAAGTTCTCGAATAATTAACGAAGTAAGTCTGGTATTTCATATTTAAATTAGAAATAAAGATATCTTTCTTTTTACTTTATATGCTTACTTTCATCCATTTTCACTTAATGATCAAAAGTGTTTTTTACAAATTTTTTACTATAACTATATAGCAACACATTTTAAAAAATCACTTCTAAAAGGACCTCTTTTTACCAAAGTCATATGCATGACTGGCCACCATTAGCCTGAAGACTTCAAGTGGGATAAATAATATGTATTTCTGGTGTTCAGGAGAGCTTTGCAAATAAAATTCATAAAATGTATGGGATTAGAAAAATCAGTTATCTTAATATTAAGCTGAGATTTATGACTGAAAAAAGACTCAAATTTAAACTGAACATTTTATTGTGGGAGGATTTTACATCTTAGATGGATGGAAGGTTTGTTATTTGATTAAACTGATCCTTCAAACTAGTATAAAACCAAGGTCATGCTACTAAACGTCACTAAATAATACATTAATTGGTCTTTGCTAATACACATTTTCACAGGAGCCACAGTTTCAGGCTTGATTGATAGAAATCTACGTCACAGACACATACGTCAAAAATATCTAAACTTTCTAAAAGTATTATATATAAATGTTTTGTTACAACTTAGAAACAGAGAGAGGGAGAGAGAGAGAGAGAGAGAGAGAGAGAGAGAGAGAGAGAGAGGAGAGACTCAATATTCGTTAGCAATCTCATCATGCATCTGGTTAAATGATGATCGCATGTCAAGATGAGAGAGAGAGAGAGAGAGAGAGAGAGAGAGAGACTCAATATTCGTTAGCAATCTCATCATGCCATCTGGTTAAATGATGATCGCATGTCAAGATGAGAGAGAGAGAGAGAGAGAGAGAGAGAGAGAGAGAGAGAGAGAGAGAATAGTTTTTGGTGGGGGACAGAGGGGGCCAGGCTGATTGGACACTGGCGTGAGTTTCTCTCGCTAAACAAAAGCAAAAGACTCCGTGTCTTCAGTAAAAAAAAAAAAAATAATGGAGTCGTGATTGCGTCCCCAGCCACAAATTAGTCGCGAATGAAAGCAAAAATGAAAGTGAGAGAGAAATGGCGAAAGAAAATACAACGATGAATCATAGAGAGGAAAGACAAAAAAATCGAATTTACCAAAACTTAGAAGACTTGTTTTGTTATATTAAGCTAAATGCACTGCATACGTCATCGTAGACAGAATAAATTTAAGAAAGATAATATTTCCTCACTCTTTCACTGAATTTATTTTGCAAAATTAGAAAAGTTAAGTTACGTTTAACTTAATTACTACTTATCACTTTCTTCTCCACATTTCTGTGTTTTATCTGTACTATATTTCTCACTAAAAGCAGACAATAAAGTTTTGTGGCTTTCAATTTTGATTTTATTGTAAACCAAGAAATCAGCAGATCCACGGGCCTATGTATTAATTCAATTCTTTGAGAAAAAAATGACTGAATAGATACCATCTCCCTGGGCCTTCTCGAACGTCCCATCATTATCTTGTAAAATTCAGAACATTCAGTTTTTCATGCCTGAAATATTTATTTAAAACAATATCTATTGCAACCAAAACGTAGATGTCCATGTAAAATCATAGGCGTTTGTAAATAAATGCAAAATATTTTATGCAGACAAATAATCTAATTGATAATATAAACACAGGGATACGTTGTCAGTCTGTAAAAATAACTTGCTTTTAGTTTACTCTGGTTTTTCAAAATGAAGATTATCTCTTTTCATATCGGTGCAAAATTATTTTTGGAAAAGGAATTAAAAAATAAACGTTTCATTTGTTTGGCTTCAGAAAAATTATAGAGCGAAGTCCCGCATGCAAATATAAGGTGGGAGAACTGAAAAATCTCTGAATAAAAATATAAATGTCTGGTTTACGGAAAAAAATAATGTTGCTAAAAATACTTTCGAAACACAAATAAAAGCCGGAAATTAAGGATGCAGAACAAATTCTCGTACGAAACTATTAGCTGGGAAAGCTGAAAATCTCTATATGTAAAAGTGAAAATGGAGCGTTTCTGAAAATAATAATAATATAATGTTAAGAAATACTTGCAATACGCAAATGAGAGACGGAATTTAACAAAGGATTTTTACATTTTCAAATCATTAACAGTATTTTGTTATGATTTGCATTGTCACACAGAATGCAAAACTTTAGTCTGAAACCTTACGGAGCAATTTGTTTCTATGTGAATGATTTGTATTCATTTACAAAAGCCCATGATTTCATGCGGAGCCAATGACATGAAAGTCTAAGTTACGACTGAAATAAATATTGGTCTAAATAGATATTTCAGACACAAATAACTGCATTTACTCATCCTAAATATATAAACGTTAAGAATGTTAGATCGATTTTTTTACTTTTTATTAAACATTACTGTCCATTACCACAACAACAAGGCAGTGGAAAACTGCTAGTCATTTCAAATTTACTATGAGAGAGAGAGAGAGAGAGAGAGAGAGAGAGAGAGAGAGAGAGAGAGAGAGAGAGAGAGAGAAAGCGAATATACCAATACCATGCAAATCACAGTACGAGTCAAGAATTTTCCCTTTCTCTGAATGCTATAGAAAAATTGAAAAATATGTCTCGGGGTTTGGGGGAAAATTCTGGCGGCCTTCTCAGTATTCAGAAAGTAATTTCCTGATAAAATCTCGACCTTATTGTCTAACGTTGGGGACTTTCTGAAGAGAAAGTGGCTAGCCGGTTTGAACACAGTTACATTGTCCAATATTTTCGCCAAAATCTTCAGTCTTCTTTCTTTTCAAGGGATTTTTCGTACCAATGGGCCCCGCACGCACACACACACACACACACACAATCACACACACTAGTATATTATCGTTAGAGAAATTAAAAGTTTTTTTTTTTTTTTTTTTTTTTTTTTTTGTTTTTTTTTTTTTTTTTTTTTTTTTTTTTTTTATAAAATAGAATTTCCTTTTGCATTTTTCAGTTAACTTAAAATCAGTCATTACATGGGATTAAAGGCTCTTGCTTGACTCCAGTTAATAGGATGGTCTAAATCTCTCATATGTACGAATAATGCATTCGATATTTGCCAGTTCTCACAGAATATTGATGTTGCTTGAGACGTTGTGAAAGAGATTTACCGGTCTGTCCGTAATAGACTTTATCACACTTTTTGCAAGGAATTTCATATATTGCAGCCTGGAAGATCTTTAAGAGAATTTTTTATTATTAAACTCTTGACATTAATATTACTGAAAATAACATTTATGTTAAATAGCTTTAAAATTCTAGGAATATCTAAAAACCTTTCATCATAGTGTAATTTTAGAATGTTATGCTTACTAAATTCAAGTTTGTCATTAGTTGAATAAAATGTTTTTCTAGCTCTTTTCCATGCCACATCTATAAAAGTCCTTGGGTATTTAAGTTTCAATGCAATATCATAAATATTTGAAATTTCAGCGTCAATAAACTGCGGGCTACAGACACGTAAAGCCCTTAAGAACATCCAAGAAAAAACAGAGAACTTAACATTTTGATGGTGATTGGAGTAGTAATGAACAAAAGAGGCAATGTTAGTTGATTTTCGAAAGACTGAAAAGGTGAAATTTTTATCATTTCTATGGACAGTTACATCAAGAAAATTCAAATTACAATTTCTTTCTTCTTCTACAGTGATAAAGTCTATTACAGACAGACCGGTAAATCTCTTTCACAACGTCTCAAGCAACATCAATATTCTATGAGAACTGGGCATTTATCGAATGCATTTTATTCGTACTATGATAGATTTATACCATCCTATTTACTGGAGTCAAGCAAGAGCCTTAAATTAACCATGTAATGACACAGTTAAAAGGAATATCATTGAATCTGTTTCATCAAGTCAAATAATAGAAATGTTCTAAATTTAAGTCTTGGTTTATTTAAAGTTGATGCTTTCATTATGAAAAAAGTTGTAGATAAATATAATCAACAAACTTAATATATTCAGTTTTTACATGTTTTGGACTAAGTAAAGTACTTTGTAGTTTCGATTAGGTTTGTGACCGTGTGATATCCGATAATCCTGTATTATCTCTTTTAATTTTTACCCTTTTGACAATTAACCACCTGGTATTCTTGATCTTGTTTTGTACCTGAGACATTTATCCCCAATTGTACTTCATTAACTGCTTGATGATGTCTGAGTAAAGACGAAAGCGCTTGGATTTCTGACTATTATTTTCCTGTGGTATTCGCTTATTTATCTACAGTGATTTTTAAGCATATATATATATATATATATATATATATATATATATATATATATATATCTATAATATATATATATATTATATATATGATAATGATTCACCTCTGTAACTATGAACAATAACTGAACTTTAGTGATAATTACGCATTCTCGAATATGTCGGCAAAGATGAAATAACGCCACAGTAACTTATCTTTACATTTCTCCTTCCCATTTTTCTCGCTCTGCAATTTCTAAAAATATTTAACATCTGCGTTAAATAGTGTTTTTGTTTTACCTATATTGATGTTTCTATTTTACATTGTACGCTAATTAAGAATGGTTTTAGGACATGGCTGGCTGGTGGTTTGTGGTTTGCATGAAAGCAGCATGCTGTCATCTTACCTGACTGTTATAAGACCATTTAAAAATGCTAAAAATAGAAAAACAGTGACATCATTAAGCCACGACCGGAGGTTTACATCTAAGGCGAACCAACAACATACCACAAAGCCAAATTTAAACTTGTCTCCTGGAGAACAGGTAATGACATACCACAGCCATTCTCCCTGAATAAAGAAACGATTACAATTAGACGGATCAGCAAATTGTTTTTTTTTTTTTTTCAGTCTTCAATTTCGCCGTTGGAGTGAGTGTCTGTCCCTGCTCTCTTTTAGGTTTCTGTCTATATTGAAACTTCGGTAACGAGCTTCGGCCTGCGAGTGGTTTGGGTCATTTGAGAAAGTTCATGGGAACTCGGTGGTTTTCAGCCGCCTGGAAATACGGCTGGACTTTGGCATTCTTCGACGAGAAGCTCGCTGTTCTTATTCCAGTGAATTTTGTTCATTCAACGAAGTTCATGATACTCAGAGGTTCCACGTCATTATCATTAGGCATCCATGGAAATTAAAATTAACTACTATGAGATTCAGGGCCTCTGTAACACGGTTTTTTGGACTTTGCTCCTTGCCAAAGCATCGTATGTAGCTGAAAGGTGACATATGTATATTTTACCACACACAAATTTTGTCAGCATTATCAATAACCTAAACCCGATAGTTTTAATTTTTATAGAGTAAAAATGGTCTAGCCGACGCCATGGCTAATGATTACGAGCCAAGAGGCGAAAAACATTAATTAAGTAAGCAAGGTAAACAAACACCTTTTGACTAAATGTTGCCCCGCCCATCCACCATTGCAACGAAACTCCATCGGCTCTGAAACCCAAAGGACTTTATGAAATGGCGGAACGATACATAGATGTGGGTGGGGTATCAGTGCTAGCGTAGTAATACTACTGTAGCAGTAGTGCCGCAACAGTTATAGCAGTAATATACATCAATTAAACGTTTAGGCCAAATGCTGGGATCCTTGAGGATCATTTAGCACTTCTTACAACTACTCGAGAAATTAGTTTTTATAGCCAGAAGTTAAATTTTCTAATCCAACAGTGCCCATGGTAGCCTTCAGTGTTATCTTGAATTATAACGAGGCGAAAGTGGGGGAAGCCTCATGAAGTCATCATTCTGACGATAATTATTGGTGAAGGTTTAAAGCCAATATACGGTACCGGCTGTTTTTTTTCAGTAAATAGGTAGATAGCCAATAAATAAAAAATTGCTTGACATTAGATATATATGCATTTATCAAATCAAGCTTGTCTACTATGTTTTTTGATAATTACCCACTATTCCCTACATCTTGTCAATCTGATTGTGACCTATAAAGTAGACTAATTTCTTTGGAAACTTATTTTTGGAGTTAGACTAATAATCGAAGTGTTTTTGTATTTATTAACATATTTTGTTGGTTTGTTCATTATGACAATTATCAGTGGAGAGGTTCCAGAGTTCATAAAGGTGTACTGCTTTGTTTGTATTTAAATTTGTTACGTATAGCCATTCATCCATCGAGAAAGAGGGCTGAAATGCTGTCATAAGTTACGTAACGAGTGCGTTCGAAACCTTTTCTCTGAGTAAGTTGGCCCGTCTTCAAAAAAAAGTCACTTTTACATTATAAGTACCAAATTTATTCAACCTGCGTAGTGCAGAATACAGTCAAAATTTATGTGTTGATATAGTATGTATTCTGAATAAGCGTTATATTTATGAAATGAATAGATAAAAAGTTATTGCGAAAAAACCGTGTTACAGAGGCCCTGAATCTCATAGTAGAAGGAAGTTTGATAAGTTTAGTTTTATTGCACAGTTACTAGCTCAAGTTAGGAAACAAACTGTCTTAATGAGTTTTGTGATACTAGAAAAAACACCTTAAAATTAATTTCATTTGATTTTGTTATCCAAAGGCAACTACTAGCTTTCAAGCCAACCCCTTGTAGTTTCCTTATCATTTATGTTAAATGTCTGTGATCTTCCCTTGTATGATTAAAGTGTGCGGAGCCATAGCTTATTGCTATATGTAAAGTGTTTGTAAATCCATATGAACCCCTTAGATATTTCAGATAAAATCTTCTTGGGGTAATTTTCATGCGAATGTGAACTTACACACATAGATAATCCAACGTATCCTTCGCTTAAGTAATTTGAAAAAGCTTACTGTAACATTAATTGACATTGAGCATGAGGAGTAAAGAATAATCTTATTTTATAAGAATTTATAACAAAAACCTCATTAATTACCACAATCACTTTATAAGACAGACAAAACAATCTACAGATTATTCTATACTAACACTCAATACAGAAGCACAACCATACATACAGTCACACACCTAGATTTCGGGCTCTATAGCTTTCATCTATCTGGCTATTTTCCATCCACTAAAAATCCATTGCAACTATCAATCACTGTGAGCATCACTAATTGACTACACACATTGTCAGTTTGAATGATGTCGCATTTAAATCCAGATTAGATAAACACAATGATTATTAAGTAGCGCTGCCTAGAAATCTTCAAAGGCAAAAGTTACATAACAATGGTGGACCAGTTTTATAGAACTGCTTAATTTCGTCCTAAAAATATCGTTTGAAAATAGGTGTTTAAAAAACATAATTTTATTAACTTTTGCAGATTTTTCTCATGCCGATATTATTGTTTTTATCAAATAGCAATAGGTATAAAGAATTCGAGAAGTTAAGAGGGCATTATTTCTATTACAATTACATATCAAAATTACATGATAACAAATACCCAGCAGATTCCATATATCGTACACATTAATTCTAAGTTGGCCGATTTACTTTATAAGATTATTTACGCAGTGTGTTCATGATTCAAAAATAACTCTTAATCTTTCTGTCATCTAAATAATGTTATTTCGTATTTCATTATTATGGTTTTTATTGCTGATTGTTACGATAACACCGATATCATATTTCGTAATGTGGGTAGATGGTATAACTTTTCGTATTAATCGTTCTTGAAGTAGAAAATTGTATTATATTAGGGAGATGCATGTGGATGGATGTGTGATGATGTCATGATATGTAAGAATATATTAATAACTGCATGCAATGGGAATTATGAAAGATGATTATGAATGATATTTAGTGCATTAAGGATGCAAGTTATATACATACCTGTATGCGAATATAGTATATACTCTGTATATACTTGCACACACCCCACACACACACACACACACACGCATATGTATATATATATATATATATATATATATATTATATATTATATATATATATATATATATATATATGTGTGTGTGTGTGTGTGTGTGTGTGTGTGTGTATGTATGTGTATATATATATATATATATATATATATATATATATATATATATATATATATATATATATATATATATATATTATAATATATATATCTATACTATATATCTATATATATATAATATATATATATATATATATATATATATATATATATATATCTAGTATATATATATATTCCAGGGAGAACTGGTAGTGTTTGTTTGTGGGTCAGAATATAAATAAGGATTATTGATTATCTATAAAGGTTTTTAACTACTACGCATTTGACGTATACCTATGCATCTTTACCCCCTTTGCTTTTCCAGTTTCAGAACATCCTCTCGATTCCATTGAAAAACATAAAGACAAAGATCTCCCAGAAACGATTCCTAATCCCGAGAGAAACATTTCATCCGATTCCTTCCACAATTCATCTTGACCACCTTCATAGCAGCTGCAGGTGTTGCATGCCACAGCCAGGGTGATAAATGTCTCCTTTAGTATAATGCAGCCGAGAACGATGGCTCCTCCAACGCAAGACCCATTCCCACAAAGCTGGAATGCGCCATCATAAAGCAGGGAATGCGGTGAGGAATGAGAAGGCGTTGAATCACATCCCAAATAGATTTCATTCTCCTTCTGAATATCGTGGCAAGAGTTGTTGTAGAGGAGACTAAGATGAGATGTAAAATATTGTGAAATCAGATAGCATTCTGTGGTCCATGACTCCATTTGCCAAAGGTTATTGTCGTACACATAAGCAAGGAGAGAACAATGGCATTTTATTATTATTATTATTATTATTATTATTATTATTATTATTATTATTATTATTATTATTATGAACACGATGAACATGTGGAACACGCCCACAACAGGGTCCATTGACTTCAAATTCTAGCTTCTTATGAATGAATATGGAGTTCATTTGAAAGACGTAACAGAAGGCAATAAGAAATTCAGAGAGAGAGATCAATCATTTGAAACAAAACGTAAATTAACTAATGAATAGATAAATGGATGGAAAAAAAAATGTAAGCAAATTATTAAAATAAAAGGAGAATCATTTTAGAGAACCTTCAGATTCAAATTCAGAATCAAGAATGGCACTAAAGAGTCTTCAGGGAAAAATGGACTCAGAAAGGAACAAAGAACTTGAAAGAAATTCTGAGAAATAAATGCATTGAATGGGGAAAATATTATATACTATATACATACACACACACACACACACACACACACACCCACACACACACACACACACCCACACACACACACACATATATATATATATATATATATATATATATATATATATATATATATATATATATATATATATTATATATATATATATCTGTGTGTGTGTGTGTGTGTGTGTGTGCTAGGTCTTTACATTTATGACATTTTTTTTTTTTTTAAGCTCTTGATACCGTCTCTCTCTCTCTCTCTCTCTCTCTCTCTCTCTCTCTCACTGAGAGAAGTTACATAAAAAAATAAATAAAACCTGAGCTTTGTGGTGTGTGATAACATGGCAGTTCCTTCTTGTTTCCAACCCAGTTTCATCCTTATTTTGCGCCGAAAATCTTAGCGGGATTTTCTTTTAGAGAAAGGGGCTCGTGTGTTACTTTCTCTGAGACGAATTCTGTAAAAGTCTTTATTTTCAGTTCTTTATTACTTTGCTGGAATATTGTAAACGTATTATTTCCTTTAGGTTATCATATACATACATACATAGATTTCTGAAATCGTCCCCAGCCACAGCAAGAGTCTTTGCATACGGAAGTACAGTCTTCGCAATAACTTTATTAGTTGTATAGAAAGAAAAAAGAATAGAAATATACATTCTTAATGATGTTTTATTAACTTCAGTAACCTAATACTCGAGTGTGTTACTAGACCGTATCTCCTCTCAAACACAATTCCTCTCTCTATCCATTTCCCAGAAAAGTTATCTCGAACCAGACCATAAAAGGAAGTGGAATCTCTTGTTACCTTATCGAAGACTCTATAAATTATTCCGATTAAAGAGATTTATCGGTTTTTGTCTGAATTCTACTCAAACGAGACTCGGGGGACCGATTCCTATCAATTCCAAAGGTCTTTTGGTGACATCCAGGATATAAATCTTGCAGCTTGATGGCTTTTTCCTGCCCAGTTTGTTTCTCTATGATGCATTTGTCATGAAGTACTGGCTGTATGCTATAGTGAATAATATGGGCGCTGGTAAACAGTGTACATACATATACACAAACACACACACACAAAGACAAATTTATCAATAGTTAAAGGCAAATATCCGTAGACTTTCTTCACAATTTGCAATAAAAATTTTTAGCGCAACTGACACTTTATAAAAAAGCATGGAAACAAATACACACTATCCACACACACCCGTGGATTTATTAACAGTGATATGTAACCGTCTGAGTGGCCTAGAGTATCTCTCTCTCTCTCTCTCTCTCCTCTCTCTCTCTCTCTCTATCTCTCAGTTTGTGTGTTCATGTGTATGTGTTACTCATATGAAATCCTTACACCCCATCATACGTTTAAAACATCCACATTACTTTTTTATAAAAATTTTCACTGCCTTGTGTCCATAACGAGTTTCCTCTGAAATTACCATTTCCCTTTTAATAAAGTGTAACAAACTTATCCTGATACAGATATTGCAATATTTTCCTATGTCTTACATACTGATAGGTTTGCAGTGTCCTACAGCAAACTTCCATTATTGGCAATATTGAAAGTATATCTTGTGTTCTCGCATAATGATAATGTAGAGTAATTATACTTAAGTGATGAAAATAAGTAAATACTCAATTTTCTTTAAATCGACCAATAACTTGTTTCGTCATTAAATTTGTTTCCTAAAATGTCTCCTGACAGTAATATTTAAGCGAATTTATCTCGCAACGTCTCAGTTAACGCGATCCATTGCTTCGTGTCATATTCAACCATGACACGGCCTTGTGATCTCGTATTCTGTGTTATATTAACTTAAGATACTTGCAGGAATATTTATATTATCATTCTATAACTGTTGTTCATTAGTGCATTTTGTTTATTATGAAATTCTAAAATATTGAGTAACATAAAAACGATTCAACTATAGTATTTTTAACGATGTACATAATTTATTGTTCTGCAAAAGCTTCTGAAAAATATTTTGGGTTTTAGCTGCCTGTTTCTATCTATATACAGTACCCTAGGCATTTATCTTTTATTAAATCCTAACAATTATTTCGTCACATGGATAGTTATCCAATAACTAAAAGTACGAACAGGCAACAAATTGAAGCATTTTTAGCCATTTGAAGTTTCGATATCAATTGATCCCAAATAACATTATGATCAGCAGTTCACAATAATCATCACTTTCATTCATATTCCAGTCACTTGCTAATTCTTGAAATATCTGCCTGTCTTCCTATTTGTGAGTCACTTGTATTTTCTCTTTCGTGACATTTAAGATTATGTAGAGTATAAACAGAGAAAAATTATTCGCTATGCTTTTATTAGTAAAATTGGTCAATAAATCAATAATAATTGGTGATTATATAACCATTAAAAGAAAAAAAATAATTTTTTATAAGCATAGAAAAGCATAATTTTCTTCAACATGAAAGAAGAGAGAGAGAGAGAGAGAGAGAGAGAGAGAGAGAGAGAGATACTACATTTTCGTCAGAAATTTTAGATTTTCCGTCATGGCTTGGATGAAAGGCAGGAACCAATTGGCAAGATCAAAGAAAGAAAATACTCCAATCCATTTACTGGAGGTTCTGGCATATTCTTTTTCCTACAACGATTTTTTAAAAAGTGGAAGTTAATTGGTATCGCAAAAGAGTTTTTTTCTGTTCTATTGTCGAGTGGTTATTTCTAGCAATTCATTGTCTATGTTTCCTTCTTTAATATTTATCCTTCATATGAAACTGACACCTGTTTGCATTATTTTCAAAATTATTTTTTTAGATAAAACATGGATGTATATTGTTGCAAGAACTTTTAGCTATAATTCTTTTATTAATTTTTTTATCGCTACGAATATTTA
>NC_087200.1:203916512-203929012 GCF_015104395.2 Macrobrachium nipponense
TAAATCAATATAACTGTAAATTGTTAGAATGGAGTGACAGAAATGGTGTTGTTTTAATTGAGACAGAAAGGTTTTTTAAGCTTGGAACAGGCGATATTGATACAAATTGCTATGAAAAACCAGGATGATCAAAAAACTATGATTTGCTAAATAGAATTGGTGCGGTTAGGTTGCTAGATGCAATTTCATCTATATGCACAAACAACTTTCTCTGTTATAATTGGAAAGAAATCAAGTCAAATATATGTAATCTGAAAAATAATAACTATAAGATTAATCATGTAAAGAGTAAAAGTAGCAACCTTATGATAAATCGGGAGGTAGAAGAAAGGAATAAAAATAGGTTACATAGAAATAGCTATCAACACTCAAGGAATAATACTTATTATCGAGGTAGACTTGGTTATGGTAGAGACCAAGCGCACTTTAGTAGTACAAATGCTAGACAAGGACATGATAGAAATAACAAAGAAGTTAACGACTACTATTATTCATATACCGAAAGAAATAGGTATGGGTGTTACAAATGTGGTGAATTTAATCACCACCAATCCGATTGTAGGTTTCGACCATAAGGTTAGGTGTACTCATGCCATGAATATGGACACAAAGCAAACAATGTCAGAAAATATCCATTACTAGGACATAGGCCAAGAAGGCAGTGCCATTGAGAATGCTAAATGTAATGATTTTCTAAAAGTTGTACATATAAATGCCCAATCAATACTTGGTCATATACTTGAAATACAGTTAATGCTAGAAGAACAAAAAATCGATATTTTATGTATTAGTGAGACATGGCTGTATCCTTATATAAGTGATACTTTTGTTCATATACCTGATATAATATATATCGTGAGGATCATGGTCGATGGTGGAGGGTTTGTTTGTTTTTGTTTATAAGGAATTATTTGAAATGTGTCACCGAGCTGGAAATTTGGGATCGAAAAAAACAGGAGGGAGTGGAAGATAAGTGGGTCCCCTCCGGTCCAAACATCGAAAACTTTCCCTCTGTTATTGTCGGGTGCGTGTACCGCCATCCTAAAGCTGCTGTTACCTCTTTTAACTATATTTCAGACGTCTTTAAAAAAAGTAATTTTACGCAATAAGCCTGTTTTCATTTACGGGGATTTTATGATGACTGTTAAAAAAGGAGAAACAAACTGGGTAAGCTAATTAAAAACTTAAGATTTGACCAGATTGTAGATAAACCCACACGAATCACTTCTACCTCAGCATCCCTTATGCGATCTAGTCATTACAAATTGTTCAATTATATGATAACAAAATCAGAGGTAACCCCTAGCTCAATAACAGATCACGAGACTATTTTAACTTTGCTGAACGTTCGTAAACCGAAAAGACAAACTATTTTTAAAACTTTTAGGTGCTTGAAAAATTACTCTCAAGAAACTCTTTGAACTCTTCTTATGAATAATGTTCACATATTGAATCAAATTTTAAGTACCGATAACGTAAGTAAGCAAGTAGAAATTTTAACCAATGTTTTCACATCCTGTGTAGATATGTGCGCACCTGTGGTTACTAGAGAAGTAACTCGTCCGCCTGCCCCTTGGATTTCTGATACTATAAAAGAGACGATAATGGTAAGAGATAACGTGAAAAAGAAACTAAAAAATCAAAGAGAAAATATTCAGCTTAGAGAAACTCATAAGGAACTGAAGAAAAAGGTAAACTCGATGTTAACTGATAGTAGAAAGCAGTACTACAAACAAGAATTTAAAAATGCTAAAGGTGACATGGCTGCTACGTGGGAAGATTACTAATAATAGGCTTTTCAATGGAATAAACAGCGATACGAATAAGCTGAATTGTGATACCAAAGATGATTTGCAACGTAAAGCTGAAGAGTTTAACGAATTATTCGCAGAAGTGGGGAGAAAGACCTTTGAAAAAACACAGGAAGAATTGCATAACCGCATGCCTTTGGAAACAGACCCTATTATCCCTCACAGTAGAGTCGATAGTTTTAAACCAAGGCCAGTGGACTGTAAAACAGTAATCTTAGTCATTAAAGAGTTGAAAGAAACTAACGCCTTTGGATCTGATGGTATTTGTTTACGTTTCATTAGAGATGGTTTATATGTTATTGCTTTATACCTGACGATAATTATCAATACATCAATTGTTACTTATTCATATCCAGACATATGGAAAATTTCCCATGTCATTCCGCTCTTCAAAAGCGGGGATGCCGACGATATCTCAAATTACCGTCCCATTTCCTTGCTACCTATTCTATCGAAAGTACTTGAAAAAATTATTGCAAATCAGTTAACGAATTTTTAGAGGAAGATAAACTAATCTCTTTAAGCCAACATGGATTCCGACCAAAATTGTCTACTGAACAGCCCTGTTAAAATTATCTGACAAGATTTATGAAAATATAGACAACAAAAAGTTTCCTTACTTTTATTACTAGATTTATCTAAGGCTTTTGATAGCATGAAATCATGCCATATTATTGGAGAATGTTACTTGATGAATATTGATCATAGCTGGTTTAAGAGCTACCTTGAGAACAGGTTTCAGTCCGTCAGGCTAAATGGTACTGTATCATCGAAGAAAATTATTCAATTCGGAGTACCTCAGGGATCAATTCTCGGCCCTATACTTTTCATGGTATATGTTAATGATCTCGTGAGATCAATACCTGGCTGTTTTATAATTCAATATGCTGATTACACGCAAATACTAATAGAAGGTGACATTAAGGATATAGCCGACATGATTTGTAAGGCAGAAGACATTCTAAACAGAGCTAAAGATTACTTTTTGAGAAATGGCTTACTTCTAAATGAGAAAAGACACAGTTTATCATTATTGGATCCAGGCAATATGTGTCAGATATTGGAGATGAGGTACAGATAAATTTTAATGGAAATATAATTAAGCCAATGACGACTGTGAAAAATTTAGGTGTTCATTTCGATCGGTACATGAACTTTGACTGTCACATAGACGAAATGTATAAAAAGGTAATGGGTACTCTTATATACTTAAATAGAGTAAAAGATCATTTTGAGTCAAGTACTCGTAAGATAGTCGTCCAGTCGCTAGCTTTAAGTTTTATAAAATATGCTTAAAAGTTTGGGGATGTACTACCAAATCACAGCTACAAAGAGTACAAAAGCTGCAGAACTTTGCAGCAAGAGTGGCTGTTGGCAACGTTAGAAAGTTTGAACATGTAACTCCACATTTAAAGGAATTGGAATGGTTGAAAATAAGAGACCAGTATACTCTTGACATGTGCACTATGGTATATAAAGCTTTAAATAATAAAATTCCAGATGGTTATACAGTTTCCCACCAGTATCTTTATTCAGTAATGTCACTACACGCCAAGGGATGATTTGTATGTTGCAAGACATAAAACTAGTATTGGCTCACGGCAAATCAGAGTCCGAGGTCCAGTGTTGTATAATTAACAGCCACGTGAAATAAAAGAAGCTGGCTCTGTGTCTATTTTCAAGTCAAAACTAAGGAGTTTACTTTTAACAGAGTCTTAATTGTTCTTTTAATTATTAGTACTTTGTTCTTAGATTTTAATCTGGCTTATTTTTCATATCTTTTACTAACTGGTACTACATTGTAGTTTTTAAATCCAGGTATCCTAATTCAAAATGGGTTCTGAGTCTGTACATATTTGCTAAGACTTATTTATTGAAAATTTTATGACTATCTGATTTTTACTACATATGCTATCTTTTTGGAACTGTCTTCGTTTTTTTATTGCCTGTACGTATTTTTATAGACTTATTTATTGATAATTTATGACAATTAGATTTCTATTTGAAGCTCATTTTACCTATGATTGTCTATTTTTATACATAGTTTCAAATAGTTTCCTATGGTATTTATATTATTGCTATTTTTACTGATTTTGATATTCTTAACCTATACCAAGTTTTATGTAAGAGTTAAATTCAAAATGTTTTATACTGATATGGCTACTTATGTAGAATACCCAATGTACAATTGGAAATAAAGGATTATTATTATTATTATTATTATTATTATTATTATTACTCTCTCTCTCTCTCTCTCTCTCTCTCTCTCTCTCTCTCTCTCTCTCTCTCTCTCTCTCTCTCTCTAGCTATTCAACTGTTAATTCTTTTAAGCAGCCATTTGGTTAAGATAAGATAGCTCTCTCTCTCTCTCTCTCTCTCTCTCTCTCTCTCTGAGACAATCCCCAGAACATTCCAACTCTCCAAATCCCAAACATAACTCCTAACATATCTCCTAATCTTCTCTCTCCTCCTCCTCCTCCTCTCCTCCCTCTGCCCCCTCCTCTCACTCAGTTGTTTATCCCCTTTACTGCAAATAGCTTCTAAAGACCCAAAGAGACCTGTGACGGAACCACAAAAGAAACCATTAACTTTATTCCCAGGTGAGATAAAATTCCTTCTCCTTGTTTGTTGTTTGACCGAGAGCAAAGAGTTATTTTCTGGTTATAGGTCTTTGTGTTTTATCTGTTTGTTTCGTTGCTGACAATGGTGTCAGTTTCATTACAAAGAAAATGAGCTTATTAAAGAAAGCTGAACGTTCTTATAGATTAATTCCTTTTTACATATAGCTTTTAAACCAGAATTAAAGATTAACACGAAGATTGTTTTCAGTATCATAGTAACATAAGTAAAATAAACTTAAACTCTCTCTCTCTCTCTTTCTCTCTCTCTCTCTCTCTCCTCTCTCTCTCTCTCTCTCTCTCTCTAATACAAACACACACACCCACATACAAAAACAATGAAGAATCTTTGTACCAATGAGTAAAAAAATGTCAACAAACCGTCGCAGTAGTGTTTTCCACTGCAAACAAAAGCAATTAAGAACTTTGCCCTGATGCTTCGTTGTGCTTTGGATTTCAGAATAGGGTGAAGTTAATGAAATAATAGATTTGCAAGTGTTCTTTATGGGGAGTTATTCTGAGTGGATGTATCTTTCTAAGATTAGATGTAAAGGCTTCTATATGCACACACACAAACACATTGTACATACATATATATATAGTATATATATATGTATATATATATATATATATATATATATATATATATATATATATATATATATATATATATATATATTCGACGTATAGTAGCGTTAACATTTCATTAATGAAATTCGTCATCTAATCATTGGGCGAACATGAACAAATGACCCATTGACAGGGTGAAGGATTCTAGCTATACAATTATTTGGGCATCTAATCAGTTTTGACACGTTACTATGATTCGGTTCAGATACGCTCAGCTTTTGGCAACATCTAAGGTCTTTAGGAAAAATTATATAAATAACTACATTTCAAATATAATCGCATGGGTCGAAATGCATTTAGCAATGATTTTATTTCTGATAAATTTATATAATTCTAGGTAGAAGTACCCAACGCTAAACCTAAAACCGGCCACTCACTTATTCATAAGTTTTTTCGGTCAGGATCAGTGGATAATGTCCTCAAATGTATTTTCTGCTTCTCCTTTAGTACTGTGTTATATTTTATTTGGAGTGAGACAATGGACAGTAAATGTCAAAGGACTGCATCAATTAATATATTCATTGCAAAGTCAGCATTCATGTCCAAAGAAAATATAAGGTCACTAATAAGTATTTAAAGGATACAATTCAAGCAGAAAAAGGCTTTTTAGAATTAAATTAGAAATATATATTATTTGCTTGCTTCAAAGACAAACCTTTTGTTATCTGAGAACGTACAAGGGTTGTTTGGACTTCGTATGCATCAACAAGGATCATTTAATCTATATGTAAATGGTACGAAAAAAGATATTTAAAAGTGAAAGTCAATAGATGTAAAATGTATGTAGTTATAAGGAGATAATTCAGACTAGCAGCAGATTAACTAAGCAACTGTAAAGCCCACTATGAATCTTTTTTTTTTTTAACTGCATTTTCAAAATTATTTTTCACTTGACTGATTTATGTAAAGAATGTAAATATAAGACTAATTTCTCCATCGTTTCTGCTCTGTTTAGTGAATATGCTTCACATACACACAAAGCTGTATGCCAGAGACTTAATGTACAGATATAAGAAAAAAATAAATTAAAAAAAACAAAAAGAAATATGTTGGTAATCTCCAGGTAATCTACATTTTACTGTGTTCAAAGCTAACAACTTTTACAGGTATCTTCCCATCTTTCCTGATTTTTATCTGAACTGAAGGGCACCTGGGTTAAAACGCCTTAAATAATCTTTCTGTGGAAATGAATTTGCATCTCAAAAGAAGACTCTCTCTCTCTCTCTCTCTCTCTCTCTCTCTCTCTCTCTCTCTCTCTCTCTCTCTCTCTCTCTCATTCATAGAATTTGGAGTAATGGGAGATACTGATTTTTTCTATTCCTCCTCGAAGATGATCTATAAACACCCGCTGGCTATAAACTATTGCATTGACATGGGGATATTAATGCCTAAAATTCTATTTACACACGCACACACACATAATACATACATACATACATACATACACACACACACACACCACATATATATATATATATATATATATATATATATATATCTATATATATATATATATATATATATATATATATAATATATATGTATATATATATATATATATATGTAATGAGGATATTTCCTCATTATTCATTTGGTAAACGTGTAACTCGAGCGTCAAGGCAAACCACAAACAAACCTCTCTTTCTCTCTCTCTCTCCACCTCTCTCTAGCACTGACACCTCTCTCTCTCTCTCTCTCTCTCTCTCTCTCTCTCTCTCTCTCTCTCTTCACCTCTTTCTCTCCACTCTAACAGGTAACCAAAATGAGAGAGTTGCATTACAAAATATACATTTATTAACAATGAATAAATAACGAATCAATTCAATTAAAACCCCAACAAAATGTCTGAACAGTTATAGTCACCAAAAGTCTATTTCCCCCATCGGGACTCCCTCTCGGTCCCCCCATTGCCAGAACCGTCTGTTTCAAAGACACGAGAAACACACTCGTAAGTACCCATAAGTTTAGCAACAAAATCAAAGATTAGATATTCTTATAAAAATGTCAAACAGACAACAAGCCACCCCTTTGGCTAAAGTAATTTAACTCACCCATCAGCCAGACTATTTAAAGCACTATATTATAAAAAGACTCCCGGTGAGCACCACGGCATCTTGCCTTTCTTCCAAAGACGCCTCTATCAAAATCCCCCCATAGACTTGGGTATCCAACATTTTCAATAGAAGAGGCGCACACGCACATACGAACGCACACTTCGTTAGCACCTCACAATACTAGCTGCATCCAGTTTCACAAAGGCACTTTGAGAAGAGTTCATGACCTGAGTACATTGACTTGTCTAACTATGCAGTTTTATGTCACGCCATCCACAGAAACTATTCTTCAGCTTGCTCAGGTCGTTGCTTCTCCACATTCCATAGGTCACAGCGAACATATTGGCAATATATTATAATCAAAAACCCTAGGCCTAATACCGCTCGGCCACTAACCAATGCTAGCCCCCGCCTAGCAAAATGGTCAACAAAAATAGCTTATATAATATAAAACACACTTGCTGGCTTAAAATAAAATATAAGTAATAACTGCATGTCTCTGGCATTATGAAATAAAGTCTGTTACGCTTTTATCTCCAAATAACACTAGAATTTTCTCTCTTCGGATTCTTGAATATCCCTCTTTGCTTGTCTGCAACTTGCTGCACAGACAGTAGCTAACTGTAGGAAGCTGGAATGCCTCCCTCATTGTAGAAGACTTCTCACGACTTCTGCAGATCCCCAAAAGACACGCTGTTGAACTTTGTAGACTCTCGTAATCACCATCGTGGAAACTCTTGTAGTCACCCTGGACAAAACGACATCAACACTCTCTGCACGGCTGGTGGACGTCTTGCTAGCGTTGGGAAACGACTTTTTGGTGTGTTAGTATGTCAGTCAAGTCACTGGTCAATCTAAGAAACTAACCCGCCAGACATACTACTTCTATCAAACAATGATCTCAAAAAAATGTCAGAAATACTAATGAAGGTCTCCCAATTAACTCCCTTTAATATGACTACTAAATCACAAGTCATTATCACAACTCTCAAAGAAAAAGAAATATCAAGTTCTCCAGCTCAATTCTCCAAACTCACACATCAGCACACACACAAAACAGAAATCACAGCAACTCCACGGACTTCTGCACTCACATTTCAAACTCGAATGTTATCATAAGTAAAAAAAAGAAAAAATCGTAATGAGCCCAAGGAAAAAAAAGAATCACGCAACATGCCCAGACCCAAAAAATTTTCTCTCAAGCTCTGATATCTAAACAACCCACAAAATCAGCAAAAATCTCCAATGTTCAACAGCAAAAACCCCTTTACTGCTCATACAATTAATCACAATAAGACTTAATGTCAAACTCCCATTTACGTAAGTAACAACCCCCGATAAAAAAGAAATGCTATTTAATCTCAATCCCCAATTACATCTATCGTAGGAAAAGGAAGAAAAAAATAAAGATAACCACAAGTAGATTTCCCCAATCACAAAATACATAATACATGTATAATATGCATAACCCCCGCGTTTTTCCCAAGAAATGCTCCATATAAAGTTACGGAATGTCTCGACATCACAACTTTATCGACCAACAAGGCCAGAAAGCAAACTCTCACACATGCGCTTTCGTGAAATGCTATTGTCAACATTTCCAGATATTGCAAAAGCTCTGAGCTATCACCATCAGAGGAAAAGGAACAGCACAGCGCTTGTCAGCAGAAAAATCCACCTGCGGACGTATGCTCGAATAGCAGCACAAAAAATTTCCAGTCAGACACACAAGTTTGGAAACTCATGATTCTACAGATAAAGGTCTAACTGACACATTTCACAAAATTAACTCCAGGATATGACTAATGTGTTCAAAAATCTGTCTCAAAGACTTAACTCTCAACATGACACAGCCCAATTATATGCCTCCAAGAATAATACACTTGTAAACATAACAAATGCACACATCTCCATAGGACTCATAATGCAGTAATGCCATTCGCCTCTAAATAGTCACGAAACCAAAGAGAAAGAGCCACAGAAATCTTCTCTTTGCTCGAAAAAACTCCCATAACCACAAAAAAGGGTCACCCGCCAAAGATTAATTCCATCTCCATATATAAATATCTGACATCATATTTATAATAACACCACTCCGGTGAAAAAAATATTTCCTCCATTTGGTTAAAAACCACATCCACATATTCCCTCTTATTTCTCTGATAGCCATATGTTAATAAAAAAAACACCACTCCAAGAATAGAGAATAATCACCTCTATTTCGGCAAATAAAAAAAATATTTACTTCTATTTCCCCAATACTCCATATGGAATAAAAAAAGGCTCCAAAAAAATATATCTCCAAAAAGGAATACCAAAAAAAATGAAATCCTATCTCCAAAAAAATGTGCACTCAAGGCAACTAACTCACACACTCACAAATATTGCCCCATAATCTCCTCAAAAATGTGTCTCCATTTGCAACAAAGATGGCTGCGAAATAATTGAACTAAACATAGCTCTCATCACCATTGGCAAATATCAAAATGCCCAAAAATATATCTCCAATATATTATATCTCAACTTATAACTCCAAAATAATATATACCTCCAATTATAACTCCAAATAATATATCTCAATTCTCCAAAGAATAACTCAATGTTATAGTCAAAAACTATAAACTCTCTTCATTTACCATAACTGCTAAAAAAGGGCAAAAACTCGGCAAATAAAAACTGTCTAGAAAATTCTAGAAAAAATCACCAATGTGCCACAACTCATTATAAACAGAACTCCAAATTCAAAGTGTCTTAGCCAAGACTTCTCCATATGCACTACGACATAGGCAATTAGAAAACTTAACCAAGTTTCCTATCTCTCACAAAGTTGTCACAAATACAACAAAGGTATTATGCAAGAAAACCCACAATTTCTGGAACATAAATATCCAGAGAAAAAATGTAGTGCCATTACGTATGCATTCAAAATATGCAAAAATTCTCCCGTAAATTTATCTGCAGCATTAAATAGCTGAAACACAAACACGTTCCCGAACAATGACTCTAATTCACAAACTGAGATATTAAAAAATATTCACACCAACTGGAGAGAAAAAAACAAATTCAAATTCACCTATGATGAAAAAAAAACTTGTGTCAGCGATGGCTAACTTTCAAAAAAGAAGAAAAGAAAAATCTACGGCATTGTTAACTATTTCTCGTAGCTCACTAAATGTCAAGCAATTATCTGCTGAACTCATAAGAAAAAGGGAAAAAAAAAATAATGTGTTGTTAGTTCCTCCCAAATTCAAAAAGGACCTCACCACCCTCGATGGCATTACAACACCCACATATTAGTATAAAAAAAAATCAGTATCAGAAATATCATTATCAGCAAAATCACCAAAATTTTGCTATCATCAAAATCACTAGTATCAGTATAAAAAAAAATATCACCAATGTTAATGCTTGTCCATTCACCAAAAGAATTCAGCAAAAAAATTCAGCAAGATTCAACACAATTCACCAAGATTCAGTCAGACTCATTAAGATTCAGCAAAACTCATCCTCGCAAATCACTGAAATATTCTCCAAAGTTACAAAAACTCAACAAATAATTAAGACAAGACTTCTCCCATTAATTCATTTTAATAAATCTCCATGAATAAATATCTGTAATAATTATAAAATAATCTCCCATGAAATATCTCAAATCTCTCGTAAAACAAGTCTCCCGTAATGATAATTATACTTAAGCAACCCTCCCGTGACACATCTCAAGTATAATAATTATTAATAATAATAATAATTCTCCACAGTAACAATTCTCTTGCAAAGATCTCAAGTAATGGTGAAATTCAAATAGCATACACCAGTAATGCTGAATCTTATGACACAAAATTTCTCCAGCATACACCATGACATACCACCATTGCCACACCCACACAGACACAACACCATTCACGGCACCGGGCATCACCATACATCACCACTCAGTACCATTTTCAAAGTAATCTCTCCAACACAATAAAAAACAATAATAATCTGTGTCTCCCCAATATATTTGTGTCTTCCAAGGCATAAGGAAAACATACACCCATACAATGCATTTCAATTATCTTATTATATCCTTTTCTCTTCACCCAAGAGAAAAAATTCTCTTTTCTAAAAGAAAGACTCTACGGGCGTTTCACTTCATCAACTAATCAATCAGCTGATATCTTAGTATTCATTGTCAAGGCCAGACTTGTCTTCAACAGCCCGACAAAGAAAAAAAAAGAAAGGAGAAGTTCACCCACACTGAGAAAAAAAAAGTTTTTCCCCCAACTGAACGTTGACACATCCCTCTGTCAAGCGACAGAACACTCCCCCGAGGCATGCCAGTAGTACCCATCACCTTGCAATCCCCTCTTGAGGCAGGCCAGTAGTCCCCTCCCCTTGAACAGTGTCTGAGGACCCCCCCTGAGGTATATACCAGTAACCCTCGCATGCACTATCTCTTGAGGCATGCCATACTTCCCTTGCAATGTGCCCCTCTCCTGCGTGGTTAGCAGAAATGTGCTGAGCCCGTGAAATTCAGTGGCCACTCTGTCTCCAAGCTAAATATGCTATCTAAGCACAGTTCACATACATGCAAAAAAACATCTTTATACACCCTTATATTAAGCAAAGACGAATGCGTCTATCATAAACACGCGCAAATAAAGAAAACATGTCACTTCTGCTACTATGGGCAAAGAAAAAAAAAATATTTTTGACCTCTTGAACCAACCCCATTTCACTGAAATATTTAAAAAAAACATACACAATATTCCTTAACACTCACCACTCCATAAAGGGAACAAAAAGAACTCGGAATTCGCGTAATGCACTAATAACAACAGCCGCACGGCCATCTCGGGATGCACTCGACATTACACACAGAAGTCATACTGAGTGCTGCATCTGCTCCTAGGCTGATTCCCTGGGAAAAATGCTTAGTCCAATAAAACCCTTCCCACTCCCTTTAGCACAGTTAACAGATAGATATTTCTAATTTTTTTCTCACTTATTAACTGAAAACTAACAATTTAACAACTTTCTACAATCCCACAAAGGCTTTGTCGTTCGAAAACTATCGCTAAGCCATAACCCCTTTATTTTCTAACTGGTCACCTATCTCTTCATTGGCGTTCCCAGGCATAAAAAAAACCTTTTTCACCGCCTGCCACCAAAACCTGTAATGAGGATATTTCCTCATTATTCATTTGGTAAACGTGTAACTCGAGCGTCAAGGCAAACCACAAACAAACCTCTCTTTCTCTCTCTCTCTTCACCTCTTTCTCTCCACTCTAACAGGTAACCAAAATGAGAGAGTTGCATTACAAAAGATACATTTATTAACAATGAATAAATAATGAATCAATTCAATTAAAACCCCCAAAAAATGTCTGAACAGTTATAGACAC